>NC_092424.1:59520641-59672880 GCF_036169615.1 Heliangelus exortis
ATTTGGCCTGGGGAAATAAAGATGTTTTGAATACAGTAAGTATGCAGACTGTCTGCCGCAAATGGAATAGTAATTAGAAGAAGAGATTATTAATGCCTCTAGTATTTATGACCTAATCCACAATTCTTGTTTCATTAAGCCCTGTCAGCCTGAGGATATGTGACCTGATATTCATCTCTCTTGTGTCAGTCTTGCATTGGGATTGCTTCACCAGCTCCTCTAAAGTCCCTCTTGACTTACACATGAAGGCAAACTGGAAGCAGGATCAAGGCACTGTGGCTCACTTAAAAACTCTTCTTGTTCTGAGCCTGGTGGTCGAGACACTGGTATAAATCATGAGGAGATGAGAGGAAAATGTTTGGGCCACACTAGTGTAGAACAGCTCCTTGATTAAAATTATGTCCTCTGAGCCTAGATGTTGAGTAGAGCAGAGCTTTGGCACAGTGTCTCCCAACACAACTGGGAGACAGCCTACTGCAAGATAACATAGATGTGTCTAAAGTGCTTTGAAAAGACAGGTCATGCTCCAACCAAAGTATTAATTAGGTTACTTGGATAAAGTTTTAACTACTTTCATTCTGCTATTAGCTGTATTGGACCTTCTAGACATGATATAGCTATTGATACATATATATATATTATTAGGGGGAATATTGACAGTTGGATTTGGTGATCTTAGAGGTCTTCTCCAACTGCAATGATTCTGTGTACACAAAAAAGATTAAATTCTGTTTTTAAAAACTTGACCTGTCTACCATGTTGTTTCTATGCATCCCAGTAGAGTCAAACAAGGAGAAAGCAAGAACAGTGGAAAAGGTTTTTTTAGCAGTTTTATTTTGAATTTTTCCTTCGTTATTATTTTTTTAGTTGCCTTTACTAAAGGAAAGACAGCAAAATCTTCCTTTCCTTTCCATGTCTTCATCTTGTGGGGGATGGGATTAGCCCCAGTATTCATGAGAAGGATTTCACATGTACACAGAGAGTCAGATCTCTTAGAGCCATGCAGCAGGTCTCCGTACCACCCCCTGGCCAAAAGCTCCCTTGCAGCCAGCAGCTGGCAGGGACATGCCAAAAGGCAATGCCCACAACACCACTTAGTCTCATTTGATCTTTTGGCACTGGGGCCAACCAATTTATGTTGGAACAATTCCAGTACTAGCCCGAGTTTTGATAAATTATCTGAGTTGTGACCAGAGCTTGGCAGAGCCCTCTGGAAGCACTTGTCTTATGACAAACATTTATTTGCAACACTCTCTGCTAGGCCTGGTGGAGGGTGTGGTGCTTTTTGTTTTGGTTTGGTTTATTTTGTTTTGGGGTTTTTTTAGAGTTTACAACAGCAGATCTGTTTTATATTGTCTGTGTTCTCAGTTTGTAGATCAGAGAACAGCAATGTAATTCTTTTTCTTAAGTTGAATTTCTTAGTTTCAAAAAGCATCTGGCAGGAAGTCCCAAATTGCTGACAAACTTTCTTAAGTCTGTTAGAATCAACGTCTGATTCAATATCTGACTACTTTCAGTGTCTGATAATTTAGCTGAGAGTGTGGCATGATGTACACATTAATAGTATATTTGTTTTTCTGAGTAGATTCACCAAAAGCTTTCCCTCATCAGTTCCAACTTTATGGCATTTATCTGTTTAAAAAAATCTATTTATTCTTTTTCTTTTAGGACTTGGCCGTTCATTATCAAGAGTCCTAAGCAATATAAAAACCTGTCTTTTATGGATGCAATGAACAAATTCAAATGGTCCAAATCAGAGGGTCTCTCCTATAATGAACTTGTGCTTAAATTACCAGTGAATGTGAGATGTTCCAAAACAGATAATGCAGAATGGTCGGTAAGTCTAATAGGTCTAACTGCTAAAAGGGAGGCAACAAGGCCATGAAACAAATGTGATTTACTGTGCTTCATTCATCTTCAGACCATTTACAGGGTGATACTGCATTTACACACACTAACAAATGATGAGAATGTTTTATCAATGTTTCCACCTAACTGGAGTTCTAGAAGTATTTAAAGAGAATAGAAAATTTGGAGATTTGATCAGCACTTGGGATCAGTAATAGATGGATTGAGTCTTTCATTGTCTGGGAATAATCTGAGAACAGCTATATATGTCAGGCTTAGGTGACTGAGTTAGAAATCTGTTTTCCTTTGGCTACCTACATTGTCAAGGACTTATATTAGGATCTTGAGATGGATAATTCAAAATACCTAAATCAGGTTTATTCTCTGAGTCCCTCTATGATGAGGAAGCTTACTGACTGCACGTGCAAACCTCAAGAACATAACTTCTTAACTCAGGTGTCTAGACTTCCTAAAGCCATATAAGTACTCTTCCAATACCTCTTGCTTTTTTGTTGGTCTTCTGTCTTAGCAATGTCTATCATATTGGGCATATTTGGATTGTGTGTTTCCTTTTTGCACCTTTGGAAGATCTTATCTTCTATAGTTTCCCTTTGCCAATTCCCTTAATGAAAAATACCTGTATGATAAAAAATAATTCCCCAGTAAATTGTTATTTATTCTAAATATCTTCTGGTATTTTTACAGGACTTCTGGGAACAGCTTCTTTAGTCTTGATGTATGTCTATAAGAAACTACTAGTGCATGTAGTATTATTGCTGAAGGGGATGCTGAAAAATAAATATTTCTCCTTGAACTCCTTTATAGAGTCCAAATTCAAGATTCCATTTCTGATTTTCCATTACTGAGCTTTTCTGCTCAGTAAGGGAAATAGTCTCATTGTACTGGCTTATTCCCTACTGTGATTTTAGGCCAGCTCAACACAGCTGATAGCCCATGCTACTGATGAAATACATCCTAGGAAAGGACCTTTGCCTTGTTCTTCTTACCCTGAAAAATAGCCTACCCTAATCCTCATAGTGGGTCACACGGTGCTTTCAGGTGGTGGAGGATCTGACCTTCCTGCAGCAGCATTCTCAGGTCTTTCCAACAGTGAGACTGTTCTGCCCATGGGATGTGTTCTAGAAGTAGCCACGGGGTCCTGGGGTTTTTTTTGTAATATATTCCCAACTGCAAGCTTCCTGCCAAAAAAAGTTTTTGACAGTAGGTGTGACTATCCACTAGTTTGCATGAAACTTCTTGATCTTTGCAACTACTGCCCAGCAGCAGCTGCATAGCTAGTCATTCACTGATTATTTGTCAGAGGACAAGTTCAGATAAAAACCACACAGGAGTTTTATCAGGAGGAGATAGGCTTCTCTTTTTTTGATTTTTTTTTTCCTTTTTTTAATATTATGATTTCTGGAAAATGTTTTTCCCCTTTATCTTACGGGATGAAAGAACAATACTTACAACTTAAATAATGTAGCCCAAGAGGGAGCTCACTGGAACTGGGAGTGCTTAGTTCTACCTTTTAATCATAATTTCCTACTTCAAATGACTGGGGCATATTCATCAAAGCTAAGATTAGGACTCTTCCTTTCCCTTCCCTTATTTGTGATATTACATTAAGCTAGCCATCCTCATCAAAATCAAGAACAGATTTAACCTGAATGGTGAAACAATCAAGCAGTTGTTACAAGAAGGAAAACACTTGAAGCAGAGGAAGTGAGTTGAAAATACCTTCCTCGTTCTGTAAGGATGGTCTCTAGATCAGTGTTAGCTGTGTGTTGTGTTTTCTAAGATTAAGTGAATATTTAATGATTTTTTTCTGCAGCACAGGATAATTGCAAGATGGAGAAAACCCAAAGCAAGCACATGCTGTGCAGATGGGCATTCAGACTTTCAAAAATGTTTGTGCCTAGGGGCTTGCTTTTTGCAGGGCTTCTTTTCTTTAAGGTTTAGGGAGTACACTGAGGAAAAGCACAGCCAAGCAGTGTACCCAGATCTCTCCAATTTCATGTCAAAGCCAGGACAGGCAGGTAGTTATGTCCACCTCCTTAAAACTTGCACAGAGGTACAAGGGAAGAGTGAAAAACTCTCAATATATAGAAATGTGACACTGGGGTAGGTGGCCCTGCTTGAACAGGGACATTGGACCAGATGACCTCCAGAGATCCCTTCCTACCTCAGCCACTGTGATCTTGTGAAATCAGTGTGTGTACAATTAACTCTTGTACATTTAAGTATAAGCCTTGTGCGTACAAATGAATGCATGGAAACATCATCCAACATCCCTATAGCACTGTAACATTGGAAACTTCCATTTTTATCTGCCAGAAAGATGAAGACAAAACCCAAAGCTACTGAAAAATCCCAAAAAGCAAAATAAGGTAATATAAACCAACAAGCCAAAGCTTAAACTTACTTAACAAGCCAACGTGTACAGCAGTTCCCAAGCTGAGAACAATGCACGTGTGAGTATTTGGTGTGTAATGTATTAGTATTTCTGTCATCCTTGATGTCACCACAATAAGCCAGAATTCCAGTACAAAGCTAACAGTAACTTCTCAAGCAATCTGCCAGCTAGATAGAGAGCAAAATACAGATTTCTAATCTTATGTGATGAAACTGATTTTTTTTTTATATATATTAATTGCAGATCCAAGGTATGACAGCTTTACCCCCTGAAATAGAGAGACCATACAAGACAGAACCAGTAATATGCAGCTCATCTTCCTGTTTACATTGCAGTTTATTCCTCACCCTGTTTTTTGTTGTACATGTTACAGCCAGTACCATAGGAAACATTGGGTCCTTTGTATAATGATTTTTATTAATTTGTGTTCTGTATGCCACGCAACTTCTGATGTGTTTGCACTGTTGCTATTGTAGATTTATTTTTTTACATATTAATAAACTTAAATTTGCCAGTTCAAATTAAATGTGTACTTCCTCTGAAAACTGTTGGGTTTTTTGTTTTTAATGTAAAGTATGTATAAATCACAGTAGGTACACTGGCACGTTGCATATTGAAATATTTTCCCATACCATTTTTGTTACACTTTGTCCTGGCTTTTTCACGTGATGTTTTCAAAACCAACTCTGTATATGGGTAAAATTAATAAACTAAAAGCAACTCAGTTAACCATATTAAATTTGGTGTGTGCTGTATTACTTTGTCTTGATTCCTGACATCTGCAAACAGGTATTTGGGCATGTCTGACTGACATCTGCCATAAAGCTAAACAAAAGATCCATTCAGGGGGGACATTTCTGGGAAAAACACTTTGCAGACTCTTTCTCCACCTTAAGAAGAGTGAGTACTATGGGTGTGAAAGGGATGACCCCCAAGTCTCCCCCCCAAAATTGCCATAGGGGTTCTACTTGGCAGGGATTTCTCTCCCCCTTTTCTGTTCTTTCTCTCTTCCCCAATCCCTTGCTATTCAGTACATTTCTTTTTGTCTTAAGGTGTTTATACAGTGGTGAGTACAGGTTTGGTGGGGAGCAGGCATGCCTTTGCTGGATTTGCTCTGGATAGCAGTCTCAATAAAGATCTGTCTGACAGCCAGACTCTGGCACACACAGGGATCAGGAAAACGAGCCTGCCAGGAGCTGTTGTTAGCACACGCTGAACATCCCCATAGGCCAAACTGTTGATTAAGAGGTTATTTTTGTGTCTCACGTGTACAATTTTTAATTTATTTGCTTATTTATTTGGAAATCTGCAAGTTTTTTACTCAGATGATTTTGGGCACGGAAGAGTCCCAAAATACACTTCATTTGTTGCTCCTCAATGAATTTATGCAACACGGTAGAAAAGGACTTTGAATATGCAAAACCATTATTTGACCATCCTTTGAACATCCTTATTTTCGTAGTTGTACTCCAGTTATATTCAACTATAATTTTTCCACAGTGCTGCATAAACTTTTACCAGACCCTAACTATAAAAATAAGTTGGGTTTGGATGTTGAGAATTCTTTCCTGACGGCTGCAACACCTGCACAGCTACTAACCTCTGTAGAGCTAGTTACATACAGACTTTGTTCTGTACATTTTATGTCACTGAGATCTCTGCAGTGTGGTGAGTCCAGAGCACCTGGACTGCTCTGAGATGAACTGGTTTTCTGAACAATATTGTTCATTGACTGTTAAATACAAGTAGTACCTGTCTGTGTAACTACTACCCTGTGTAACCAGGGCAGGCTATTCTGATACAAAGAAATATCATAGAGGAAAAATAAGGAGAGGATTTGGGAACTGTCTTCTCTCTGTTTGAGAAGTGAGAAGGAAAGACTCACAAAGCCTGTAAGGCTCCTTTGTGGGTAGCCAAAATGACAGTGTGTGTGATGACTGATGCAGAAGAGAGGCACTGAAGCAATTAATGCCTCAAGTAGAGATGAGAGAACTGAGGAGAGGTTAATTTTCGAAGAGATATAACAATCTCATTACAAAATTTATGCATAAAGGGAGTTTAAATGAGCTGTGAAGTTGAAGGTTCACAGGGACTACTTAATCCTTCTGGTGCTGCAGTCTGCATTTGGGCTAAGAGAGCAACTCCCACCAAATTCTGGGGAATTTTTTTGCTATTGTTGGGCAGCTACTTGCTCTAAAGATGCCTACACGATAGTATGTTCTGCCATGCTTCCCACTGGTGCTGGATAAAGTAAGGGGAAGATGTCATGCCAAATAACTTACAGATATTTTGAGATCAAAACTTAGAAGTTTTAATAAAGAAATATAATTACTTAGGTGTCTCTTTCCTGACAGCAGAAGAGCTATGCTTTTCTGTTGCATGTTCCAGAATCGAACTGGTTGAAAAATGAGAAACAAGTTCATATTGAATTATAAGCATAAAACACTTCCAAGTGATTATTTGTGCAGATCCGTTCTGAATGTCAAAAGCTAGGGCATTTTTCAGCCAACATAACACAAGAGTTCATGGTGCATCTTATTATAAAAGCAGATAGCAGAAGCCTTGGCCCTTCTTACACTTAAACCTATCCTTAATGTGGACATATTTAAACAGCATTTTGCCAGGGTGTGAGGGGTAAAATAATAGGGAATTTAAGAAGAAGAGCATTTTTGTTGGACAGGATAGCCCTTTTACATGCAATGAAGTCTCTCATTTGTTAGTGGACACAAGCTACTGGCATCAGTCCTATGTTGACTTGGTTTGTAACAAAGATAAAACAGATCTAGGGTTATTTTCCATTCACTTGGCAGTCCTCTGATTTAATGCAGTTTCTAATCTATTGGGATTTCCTTTCCATGGGCACTCGTCCTAAGAGAATGTGAATAGCTGAGTGTTTGTTGTTTTCATCCAGTAGGCCAGGAGATGATGTAAAGCAAAGCCAAGTCAGAAAGGATGTCTGTGAGAGATAACTAGCAGTGTATCAGGCAGACCTACTAAAAGTTTGTTTAAATTGCAACTGTTTTATGACTTCTGCAGAAGAGGGATTGAAAATTTTGCTTAAAAGATAAATAAAAAGAGAGTTCTAAGATGCTTTCAACTAAAAGGATCCAGAACACTTTAAATTATGAAAGAAACTCAGAAAAAAAATATTTCCTGTAGGTTTTTTTCAATATTGTGCTATGTCAAAACATAGTCTCTTGCATTGTATAGTTACCCAAAGCTTTCATAATAGCTATACTTAAAAGTACATACAGTAAATACTGTTTTCAAGAACACCGTGGTAGAGCAGAGGATATTGAGTATACACTGTAAGACCAATGTGTTAAAAGATGATGAGCACAAAATGACTAAATCCTATGCCTCTTTTAAATTTTTTTTTTTTACTCAGAGCTTTCCTGTGTCAAGAGTTTCTCGTGAGAAGCTAAATAGGTAACTATTTTAGCGGAATAAGGAGTTGCTTTATGGAATAGCAGCTGAAAATCCCATTCTCCTTAACTCAGATTCCCCACACGATGCTCCAAATGCTTGTGGCCTATACACTTATCTATAGAAATATTATTATTTAGTCCCTTTTGGTTTTGTTATTTATTCATTATGAAGCTTCTATTTAATGAAGAAATGGATCTCCTCAACTATCCACTTCAACAGTCTTTGGGGATTTTGCCCGCTTATTTTCCAGCCAGGATGCAGGAAGACTGAGAAGGGAGCCTTAGAGTTTACACAGTTTGGTTTGCCTCTGCAGGAGACAGTGTCATTCTTTGGTTGCATATCCCACCCACGAGACCCACTGCATGACCCCCTGCCAGCCCCTCTGTTCCTGCATCCCAGCGAGCTCCAGGATGGATGCGAACATGGACTGATGCAAAGTCAAGGAGAGCTGCAGACAGAGGGAGTGCTACTGGGCTGGGTTTACACTTGCACTGGGGAGGTCTGGCTTGGTAACCAGGCTGGCTGGTTAAAAAGAGGGACTGTATGGCCATATGATCCCAGATGCTGAAGAGGGACAAATTTAATAAATAAAACCTAACAGAAACACTGGCCTCATTCTCCTCTTTCCTCCCTTCATGCACAAAGGGACTATTTTTGGGCCAATTATTACTTCTGGAATGTTTAAGAATTTCCACTCCTTCTGCTCTCTGCCTCTTATTTCTGATTTTGGTATGTCCCTGGCTTGTATGAGGGAGAGAGATAGAAAACTCACGACAAGCTTTTTAGAAGAGAGGAAAGCTGGGAGAATAAAAATTACAACTGTGACACATGAAGTTTTTCTGGGCTCCTTTCTCCATCCCCATAGAGGTTTCCCGTGGCCTCTGAGCATTGGCCTCCAGAGATCACCATCCTGAGAGTGCACTGAGCCTGGCACAGGCTGAATAAAGTGGTGGGTGCAGCCTTGAAATTTCCCTTTTTCAGACCCTCCAAAGTGCTTGTGGTGCAGGTTCCCACCTCTGCTTACCAAAATCTAAAGCCTGGGGCTTAGAGAGCTCACCTAAGATAAAGGCATGAACATAATTTACACCAAAACTAGCTAATTAGACTATTTCCCAGGTTTAGTTTTGTGTTAACTCTAGTTTTCAGGAAAACTGTAAGACATCAGGTGAACATAAGATGGTTTAAGATGTCTAAAAACATAACTTGTAGTCTGCTTCTGAGAGGTGGTTCTTTCAGGATGAGATATTGCATTCTGCTCAAAAGATAACATGCTGAAATTCAGTACAGCCTCTTCCACACTACTGAACAAGGATCAGACCTATCACTACCTGAAAAATCACAGATAATCACATTTGACTTTTCCTATTACCCACTTGGTTTGCATTGTACCCACAGAATTCAGTTTTGAAAAGCATTTCTTACAAGTACTGTTACATTACAAATTTTACAGGTACAAATGTGTTTCTTTGCTAAATAGGCAATTGTTTCTCATACTCATCCCTCTCTCCTTGAAGGTAAGATAGTATCAGTATTACAAGTGCAAGTGCCAACATTAAATGGAGCAAAATGATTTTTAAAGGCTGTCATTAATGTAATCGTTCTAAAAATCTACTTTGCCCTGGTTTATGTAACTACAGAAGGCAGAGGAGAAGAGTAACCCCAGCTAAATCTGACTACCTTCAAGACAACCTGTGAAAACTTAAAGACTGTGTGTACCACAACTGTGAAAATATGCAGAGAACACGAAGCTTTTGCAGGACAACTGTGGTGAGTGAACAATCGACTCCAGCAACATTTGTTTGCTCTGTGTTCTGCCTTTCCAGTCTTTGCAGCACTGCTGGTGACCTGGTTTTTATGATTCCAGTGGTAACTTCTGTGCAGGCCTCACACAGGGGAGTTCAGGGGCTCTGCTGCTCTTTGGCCCTGGCAGGTGGTGAGGAAGAGGGCTGGAACAGACTGTGTCCACCCTTTCTCCATTGCTACCCTGCAAATTGCCCTTGGTCTCAACTGAGCTGCTAAGGAGTAGGTGAAATATGTTTTCCTGTTTTTAAAATACACTCACAAAATCGGGGAAAACTGTATTTCAATATGTGACAGGTACTCTACTGAGGAAACCACATAGTTGCATTGTATGCATACTCTATGGGTTTTTAATATGCATGGCTGCTAAACATAGAGGTATAAAGAGAGACTTGTTAGTGCAAAGGAGTTCTGATATTCAGGGAAAATACTCAATAATGTGTGAGAACTTATCTTAAAAGCAAAATCTTCATTATAACATTTATCTACCCTTCACGCTTAGAAAGGTTGAATGGTGCAGAGCTGGCTGATTAAATACTTGTTAGAGTGTCCTTTTAAAATGACTCAAGTTTAATCTGTATTTTTCAGATTTTTAAGAAGGTAATCTGAATTAAATATCTATCTTTTTAGTTAAGTGCCAACAAACCCTAGAAGTGTAAATAAACTACTTCAGAAAAGGGAAGGGTGGTATGCTGGAAGTGATAATGTTACAGGCTCAGATCGTAGCAACTGTTTTGTCACCACTTCCTCAGAATAAAATCATTGTGTGGTTCTTGACTAGAAGAGCCCATGGTGGACAAAGAATGGCTTGTGTTAGCAAGGACAGGCAAAAGCCTTTGTCTCCCAGACTTATTAGGATTAAGCTATTTCTGTTTCTCTTTATTTGAGTTAAACTTTTTCTATTATGTTTTTAATTCTTAAGATCATGTGCAGATCATACTGCAGGAATCAACTTTTATTATGTGATAGGCATATCACATATATATAACTAACTAAATATATATGTATTGCAGCAGTTCTTACCTTGCAGAGTATGGGTTTTGGAAAAGGGTTGACTGCCTTGAAATTTCACAGCCTTTTAATAATTGGAAATACAATATTCAGCAGGACATATTTTTCATCCAGCTTATACCCTTTCCCTTTATTTTAAGCCTCAGATACTAAAAGCGTATGTGGGTTGGGTTTTGGGGGGATTTTTTTGTACTTCCTGTACAAAAGGCATCCCTTTCTCCCAAGCTGCTATGCTTTCCTGCATATTGCTGATTTTTCCTGGCTTATGCCAGAGCTCCTTAAATGACAGCAAGCATTAAATGACACCTATCTTCAAGCCAGCTGAGGCCTCTAGTTGCTCCTTGTAGCAGAGGAGGATGGTGCAGAGCACAGCTCTTCCTGGACAGACAACTTTCCCTATCCTCTTACAAAGGAACATTTTGAAAAAGATCACACTAAAAAATATTTACTTTAAGCAGAAGTATTTTTACACTTGACACTTATTCTGTGTGCATCAGGCTCATGTAACAGTGAATTTGGGACATTACATCTGACCTCAGACAATATTTTGTAATTTCACTACCAGTGACAACTAACACTGGGGTGTTGAGGTGAGCTCTGAGGGACAGAAAACGCTTCTTGACGACCACAAACAGATTGTATAAATACTCTGGGAGGGTTACTGGCAAAGTAAATTGCTTTCTGCAAGACTGTTCTCTCCTTTCCTAAGTCTATCTCTCCCATGGGTTGCATATACAGCACTTTGTAAACTCTTCCAGCTTCTTCCATCCTAGTGAGCAAGAAACCAGCAAGGAGCTGAATGTAGCTCTCTAGCTATTTAACCTCCAGGCAGCTTCATCACAGGTTGTTTAGATTGCTTTTACAAAACAGTGGCCAAAAAAAAAAAAAATTACTTTCTGCTTTAGTTTTATAGGCCTGAGCAACAGTTTCCTCAGCACATTGGCATTATCTAATCTTGATTTCACTTCCCTGTCTGCAGTGATTTTTTAAGAATGATAAATAGTAGTTTTTTCACTGGGAATTTCTAATCTTTTGAAAGGGAATCTGGCAAAATCTAAATCAGGGACCAGGAATAAAAGGTTCTTAGAATTTAACACAATACTGTGAAGAGTCTTTCTTTAAAATGGAGCAAAAATAACGTGACAATCACAAATGCCTTTCAGGTTTATTTAAGCATAGATAATCAGTCCAAGAGAAAACACCAACTGCATGAGTACAAGTAGCATTTCTGAGGGTCTCCTGTTGGTTTTGCTGAGAATTTTTGTTCTTGGGTTTTAAAAGGATGGTGTGCAGTGTTTTTCTTTTTCCCTGGTTATCTTAAGATTGTATGACTGGCTTATCATCAGAAGATGTCTTAAGATACTTAAGGAGATAAAGTTTGAAACCTTCTTCTTAACTTGTGCAAAACCTTGCAAGGCGTTTCTGGGGAATAAGGCAGATGTCTATAAATATCTATGTCTTGTAGGCATCAAGTTACAAGTCTGCAATATCATGTGAAAGCCATAAAAGCTGCTCAAGTGCTGGCCATTATTTGTGGCATCATGCAATATATTTCGAGATTGTGCCTCTCTGGGGAGACTGTAATTGAAATACTGAAATACATTTTTAGACTTAACAGGTTGGATTTGCTGCTGATGTAAGGTGATACAAATCCATTACAGAGTTATACGAATCACCTCATCTTTCAACAGCAGAGGAATTGGCCCTTCAGGGCTGGGAAGATGTAGAAAAGCAGGTCAGGAAGTTGAGAAATCCACGACAGGAAGCAGATAGGAAAAAAAGTAAAGAGAAATATGTCCAGCTGAACATACCTCCAGAGACTAAGACTTTTTAGCTAAAGAATAACTCTGTTGTAGAGAGGTGAGCTCCCTCTGTATGCAGTCTCTGGGTATTTTTGAAAGACATGATGGAAAGAACAGTAGGTTTCATACGCAATGCTCTGAACCAAGCATAGGAGTTTGGGTTCAGTAGCCTACCCATGCCATCACCAGAAGTATGTCTGCAGTTAAATTAATACATGCTCCAAACCACTCCAAGCAAGAAAAAGGTGGATGAATCTGTGGAAAGGTGCATGTGAGAGCTGGGTACCACAGAGACAGAGGACTACCAGAAGCATCCAGGGGATGTGTGGGTGCAGAAGAGAAGAAGGAATTTTTTGACAATTTTTTTTTTTTGAAAATTGTCAAATTCATTTTTTTGAATTGAAAGGGGTTTTTTTGACAATAAGGCAAATTAAAATTTGTCCAAGGCTGAAAAAGACAATTAGCCAAGACTTTCTGATTATGAAATCTACTTTTCATTTGAAGTCCCTTATGGTCTGGGAAAGGTAATCCGAGTATTTACAAAAAAAGCCTACTTTACAGAGCACTCCTGTATTAGCAGAAAATAGTCAGGTAGCCAGATAAGAACTTTCCCTTGTAACTAGAAAGATAAAATATGCCCTTCCCAAGAACTCCTTTTTCTGTATGTTTTTGCTAAAATTGATACTAAGAAATGTTTCTTTTCTGTTTTGGTTTTGGTTAGTTGGTTGCTTTGTTCCTGGGGTTATTTTTTTGTTTGTTTTGGTTTTTTTAAATATTAGTTCACAGAATGTGCCCATACATATTGTTTTTTTAAAGAGTTTGTATGACACTGGAATCAGCTAGAAAATTTGGAAATTGGAAGTTGAGGAAAAGATTTAGATTTAATATCAGAAAATACACAAATTAAATTTTCTAATCAGCCTCAGTGCCCTTGCAGACAGTATAATAGATCTTTCTATACAGTGTCTTTTTCGATGACTAATTTTCAATGAACACTCTCAACTTTCAAATTCTGAACTAGCAGGAAAAGTAAGGCTTGTTCCCTTTAAACCAGTACTTGCAGGTCTAGCTGTTATCTTCATTTATTTGGGTTCAGCTCCCAGATGGTTTACTATTATAATTTAATTTCTCTACCTCTATCTAGAATTTTCTTTTCTCCTCTAGCTCACTATAGGATCATAGAATTATGGCTGGAAAAGACCTCCAAGATCAACAAGTGCAACCTTTAAACAAACAGCACCATGCCCACTGAACTATGACCCAGGGTGCCACAGCTACACAGTTTAACACCTCCAAGGATGGTGACTCCACAGGGCATCCTGTACCAATGTCTGGCAACCCTTTCAGTAATTTTTCCTAATATCCAATCTAAACCTCCCATAGCGCAGCTTGAGAACATTTCCTCTCATCCTGTCACTTGTTACTTGAGAAAAGAGACCAACACCCACCTCACCACAACCTCATTTCAGGGAGTTGTAGAAAGCGATAAGGCCTCCCCTCAGCCTTCTCTTCTCCAGACTAAATAAACCCAATTCCCTCAACTGCTACTCATAAGGTCTGCTCTCCAGATCCTTCACCAACTTCATTTTCCTCTGCATATAGTCCATCCAGCACGTAAATGTCCTTCTTGTAGTGAGGGCCCAAATACCAAACACAGTATTCAAGGTGCAGTCACCATGTGTAACACAAGAACCTTGTTTTTCTTTCTTTTACAAGCAAAGTTTTAATTTTTCTTTTGTCTACTAAGGAAAACAACAACAACAACAAAACAACAAAAAGCCCCAACCAAACAATCAAAAAACAACTTACTTTGGCTGGCATAAAGCTGTTTCATTCTTCAGCTCTGATGACCACCAGAACGAGGATGATGTTCCTGGCTGGGTAACAGGGCAGGGTAACAGCAAAAAGGGGATTTTCAAAGGCTGAATTCTAGACTTCGTAGCAGGGAATTGCCACCTGCCCCAAGCTACATAATGGATCTGCCCTGCTATGTGCACCCATCAGACTTTAAACAACGTACAGCACCCAGGCAGGTGAAATGGCCTTGGCAAGCACACAGTGAGATGTAAGACTTGTACAAGACAAGCTGTTCACATCTTCCTTTGGGCCCATACCAACTGGTATTTAACACAATACTTAATTTGCAAAGGATTGAGGGCCCTTTCTTATGAGTAGAAAGAGTCAGCTGCTCCCCCCCCCCCTTTCATTCTCTCTGATTTTGCATGAAAACTTCGAAAAAAAAAAAAAAAAAAAAAAAAAAAGAGAGAACCAGACTGAAAAAATAACTGCTTATTGAACAGCACTCTCTGCTGCCTCCTGAGAGATTTGCATTTGCTTTCAGCTCTAAACTTTTCAAGGCTAAAAACAAGAACTTCATAGGATGGAAGAAATGCCCTATTCCACCAAGAAGCTAGAGGGGTGGTGTTAGAGTTATTGCTGCCAGTTCTAAATTGTGCTACTTGGCCGAGGGGAAGGTCTCAGTAACAGTGGAAGAAAGGAAATGGGGGGGTGAGTAGGTGGCCACCCATCAGAGACAGTTCCCACCTGGTTTATTTCCTACAGGTGTAACATTCCCCACAGGTGTAGGATGGGAGGAGATGACATCAGGCAATGCCAGTGATGGGCTTTGTCCTCATACTTCCAAAAATACTTTTATAACAGAAAAAAAACCCTCAGCCACTAACATTTTCCATTCTTAAATAAAAGTAATTTTACTAAAGTCTTGTCCACAGACAAAAGCTGAGGCATTTTATTTGTAAACTATTATATTTTCTGTGATATGCACTTACACCAAGGGTTATATTGGCAAAACAGCGTTACTTTTTGAACTAAAGCCAAAACATACAACCAAAATCTTATAATGATAAAGCATAATGTAAACTTCTCCTTTTGAGCTTAATAAATCTGGTACTACTAGCTGAGAGTGTTGGAAAGCCATAAAATAAAATAAAATAAAATAAAATAAAATAAAATAAAATAAAATAAAATAAAATATGGAAAAAAACAAACAAACAAATAACAAAAACATCATAAGAAGCATAAAACAGAAATATGAAAGAGATACAAAGTTAAGGCTCTGCCATCTGGCGGTACCAAGGCAGAATGACTCCAGGGCTGTGCCAGTGCCGGGGCAGTGGTACCCAGCAGCGCAGGGTGGGTGCTGGGTGCGGGCTCTGGGGCTGTTCCCCCCCTGGGATGCCGGGTGCCCTCATGGACCCCCCTTAGCCCCGATCCCCTCAGCCCTGGCTGCTGTGTTCCAACCTACCAAGAGCTACCCCTGTTTAGAGAAATAACAGTCTGGGGAAGCAGGGGTTTAAGTACTGTAGCACTTCAGTTCTCACCTAGTGGGAACTATTAAAAGATTTTTATGAGTTTTATCTGCCTTTTTTTTTTTTTTCGTTTCACCTTTATCTTTTTATCAGCACACAGGGTCCTTACCTTACATTTAGAAATATCACACATGTTTCAGGTTTTATGGGACTTTGAGCAACCTGGTCTGGTGGAAGGTGTCCTTGCCCATGCAGGAGGGTTGGAACTAGATGATCTTTAAGGTGCTTGCCAACCCAAACCATTCTGTGATTCTTGATTCTATTATTCCATGTTTGGGACTGCTAAATCCAGCAGCCCAATAGAGGTGAGGCTGCAGTTGCTGCAGGTCCCCAGGTCCAGTCCTCACTGCTACCCCTGTATACAGAGATAAGCCACATAGCAATGTAACCTTTCCAGGACAAGATATAAAATAAAATAAAATAAAATAAAATAAAATAAAATAAAATAAAATAAAATAAAATAAAATAAAATAAAATAAAATAAAATAAATAAAATAAAATAAAATCTGAATAAGCAGCTACCGTAATACGTAAATCTGCCAGCCAGTTCTTATCAGTATTCTCTCTTTCCCACTGCTTGTTCTCTACACTCCATGAGACAGAGATCAGTTACAAATGACAAAAAGTACAAGATGAAAAGATGCACTTGAGGGAGAGCCAATTTGTCACTGCCTGACTGCAACTTGGAAGATGTTCTTCAAAAACAGGCCTTTTTTTTCTCCGCAATTTCATCTTTTAAAATAATAAGAAAAGTAAATCAGAGGTGCTACCCAGGGAAATTCTAACACCTCTTCCCAAATGTCAGCAATCCAACAGCCAAGTGCCTATGGTTCATTTCCTCTTGGGCAAGGAGAGAGAAGCATCTGTAATTTTTGAGCACAACAGTTTGGACCAGCTGAGGCGTGGTCTGGGCAGACATCCCCAAGCTCTCTGGTTCCTGCAGGTCTCCTGGTTGGAGCAGCAGGGAGGGCACCCCACAGGGCTCCTGGCAGCAGGTGGGAGTCCAGATTTGTGCAGTGCTCACAGATAGCACTTCCAAAACAAGAGCTCGAGAAAGATGGGGTAACTCCTTGTGTCTGGAGGCTGGCAGCTCCTGTCCCCTGTGGCAAAGATTTACACAAGATTGGCAGGAAGGCAAGAGAGAGAAAAAAACAGATGGATCATCCAACAGCAGGTTTGATGGATATCCGCTGGCAGCAGCCCAGGGAGGAGAGACTGTCACAGTCCTTGGTTTGCTACACATAGATCAGAGTGTGCTCTAAGCCCACTCACTCTGTCTGAGCACCCCTCTCCTCCCAAGCCTTCCTGCCAAGCCCCCATTTCCACTCCGTGTTTCAAATGACAGGCCTACTGCAATACCTTCAGGGAAAAAGAGACCAGAACATTTTTACAGCATGAAAAACAATGTATTTTTAACTAACCTCTTGCTTGGAAACCAGTGAATCATTTTGGATGAATTTTTCCAGAAATAAAGCAGCCTAAAGCAAACGCTAGACATGGAAAATTTTCTCCAGAAGATGAGTTCAGAAAATTATAGCAAACTGAGAATAGGACCTGCAAGAGAAAAGTTATGAGGAAACCTTAGTAATAACTGATGCTGTCAAGCAGTTTTACAATCCTACTAGAGATCTGAATAATTCAACAAAGATTATTCTTTTTCAGCTTTTTTTTTCAACACGGATTCCTACCTCCCTTCTCACTCTTCTCTTATAGAGATTAACAGCAGTTCCTGAGAGAGATCAGTGCCCTTTTACATTTCCCTCCATAATCTTGTATAAAATATTACAACTCACTATGATCATCTTTTTCTTCAGCATTTTTATCACACGTGAGCGAATTAGCAGGATTTTTCTGTATCATGATTATTAAAAGTGAGAATTATTAGGAACTTCAAATTCAGCATTTTTCTCAGGTATCTTACAGACTTATCCAGACTTTCCCACCCATACTAATACTTAATTTAATTGCAAATTTTATGATCGACAAGTCTCATGCTTTTTTTGCACAGCAGACTCTGAAATATCAATCACCTGGAAAATGACATGTTACTAGCAGTTATATTTTACCACTCTTTCTTTTCTGATCTATTCTGAAGTAAATTTACAGTAGAACAGGGTGAATGCCAATAGTATTAATAATATGCCAATCGGCTTCTTTCTTAAGAGAGTAGGTAAGGGAAAAGTTACTTGGAAAATATTGTATGCAGTTTCTGCTGTATCATCTCTTCCTCAGAAAGGTTCATGCTTGTTCAAGCAATACCAAGGTAGTGGAAAATGTAGACTTTCTGAGGTGTGCACATTAATCCCAAATCCACCTCCCCACTGCCTCTCCCAGGCAAGAATTCCTCAGCTCCCCAGCCAGCATGGGGGGGGGGCAGCTGGCTCCTCACCTCCTTCCACAAACCAGAGGCTTCCACAAAATCCAAACCAGCTTGTTATTGCCTCCAGAGCTGAGCCAGAAGGTCTGAAGGTAAGAGGGACTCTTTTACTCTTTGATCCAGTTCTGTGACTTTATTCAGCTCGTTCAGACTGGGATCTGGACTGCTTGCTATTCATCTTCCTCGACTGTTCTCAGGCCCACACCCTGGTGGGTCAGTGATGGGACATCACCCTGTGCCTGCCACTGTGCTGCAGGCAGCCAAGGAAGTGTGAGTGGGCATCACACCAAGTGTAAAATTGAGCTCATGACATCAGAGATATGGTCGTAAGAACAAAATCCCTATTCAGGGTGAAAAACAGGGTCAGCGTGTACCCTTGACTGCCATGGACCCCAGCTGAGAACTATTTTAATCAAATACAATAAAACTAATAAAGATTTATACTACAGCTGTCAGTAGTGAAAAGACTCCATTCTCCTTCCTCCCACAACAGGTCTCTGGAAGTTAATGCATTCACCAGCCAGCACTTAACCAACTCACTCTCTGCTTCCAGAGCTTGTTCAGCAGAGATTTAATACTCCAGAAAAAAGAATATGAGGAAGCAACTATCCAGTGATATCGTTTGAAAGAAATAATATAAACCAGAAAATGCAAGACAGAGCACTTCATTTGCAGCAAGAATTAAACAGCATACAGAGCAGGCAACAGCACATGCTCATTTTACTCACTGTTTTGATTCTGATTCTCAATATTTCCTTTCGATACATGTGAGCTTAATATACCTCTGCCCACCCTGGTACTGCTGCAGATCAGAAGCATCTCTACAGCAGTAAGGGGCTGCCAGGACACCCTCTTCCCTGTAGCACCTCCCCCAGGTACCCATAGCAGTTGCTGGCACTGATCCTTCCTGTGACTGCAGCCTGGATGAAAGACCTTTAAGCTGAAAGCAGAACTTTCATAGAATCATAGAATTGGCTGGGTTGGAAGGGACCTCAGAGATCATCAAGTCCAACCCTTGATCCACTACTGCTGCAGTTACCAGACCATGGTACTGAGTGCCACATCCAGTCTCTTTTTAAATATCTCCAGGGATGGAGAATCCACCACTTCCCGGGGCAGCCCATTCCAACGTCTGATCACCCTCTCCCTAAAGAAATTCTTTCTAATGTCCAAACTAAACCTCCCCTGGCACAACTTGAGACCGTGCCCTCTTGTCTTGCCACAAGACTGGCAAAAGTTACGTTCAAGGGAATTTGTTATGAATTGGTCCTAGGTGCTTACTAAACATTTATACATCAGCTTTCAGACCTTGTGATTCTCAGGCAATTAATCACCCTCCCTGAAGATAATTATGCTCTTTTGGCTGTAATATTTTCCCCTCTTTCACATTCTTTCCTTTCTTCAGACTGGCCAAGAAAATGTCATTTTCCAGTGGAACCAGAGAATTAATTAAGCCCACGTCTGTTAATTCATGCTTTCTTCAGGCAGTCTGGAAAAGATTGTTTCTTGGGAGCTGTAGAGACTCACGGGGCTTGTTTTGGTGCTTTGTGTTTGTGTGTTTTTCACTGACACCATGTCCTTCTCCAGAGCTCAGTGGGGACAGTCATCTTCCAAGTCACTAACCCAGTTGCACCCCCATGACCGGAGTTTGTCAGGAAAAAGAGCTGAGTAAGGTACCCTGGCTGCTGCTGATCAGCTGTGTTTATTTAGGCTGAGTTAATAAATATGACCGAGTCAAGACGGTGAGGCTACTGCTGGAGGCAGCTGGCCAGGAAGCTCCTGGGCAAAAGGAGAAGCTCAGTGACACAGGAAGGCAAAAAGGGGAATATTTGCTGTTGGTACTCAACTGCTGAAACAATTTACGCAGATCACAGTGGGCTGAACAGTCGGCGTGACTGCTACGATGACCTAGGAAAAGATTGGCATCCTCGTATGGTATCTGGAAAACAGGTTTGTTTTTTTTCTTCCTGTTGTCTTCAAGCTACAGTTTGGAAAATAACTGCAAAAGCAGTCTGATGGGGAAAATATTTTCTCCACACAAAGGCTGTCCTGATAAAGAATTTTAATCAGTAGCAAATGCTATATTTCTTCTCTGTCTCTCCCCCTTTCTTCATGACAGCCACGCTGTTTTTTTTTTTTCCCTATGCACACATACACACACTGAAGAACTGATAATCTTCATTATGTGCAAGATGCTGTTTCTCTCATTCCCCAATGCAGGACTGGCTTAATATGAGCAAGACTGCAGCACAAAGGTGTCTTGCCAGAGAAGGCCCTGACCTAGAAGCTGGAGTTTTGCTGAGATGGAGAAAAGAGAACTGGATTTCTGACAGCCCCTGACTAGCAGTCAGCCTTAATCACTCATTGCTTCCTTGAAGTTTCTTAGTATTTTCTTTTGCACCCAGATGCAAATCAAGTCAAGATGTTCTGTCTGTCTCTGAGCTTACCCAGACAGTCTAATCTTCAAATTGATTTAAAACAATTTTAAATTAGAGTTTTAGTCATCCTCTTCTCTTTGTCGATAAGATTTGCTCTTTTAATCAGAAGTCTCAGAACAATTTATTTTAAAACCTGTGAAAATGCACTCCATCTAACCTCACTGAAATTAATTTATGACCACATCTGTAGTAATACATAGAAGTTTTCCAAAGAACAATCTTAATACAAGAAGCATTTGTAGTATCTTATACGGTGTCTCAGGAGTGTATTTAAAAAGCAAATTGTGATAATTTTCAAGACAAATAATCAGAAGCATTGAAAATTAACAAGAGCAACAAAAGCAACAATTAAAAGCAGCAACAAAAAAACCTCAAGATTTTGGCATCCTGAATTTTCACATGACAATTTCAAGTGTTCTTCCTGATGATTTTTTAATTAAATGACTAATTGGTCATTTATTCATTTGTTTCCTTGGGGGCAATTCTGATGGCCTGAACTTCTGACAGGCATGTATTATTTGCCCAGACCGGATGATCAAAAGTACTGGCAAGAAGAAATGGTAATAATTTTTAAAAAAATGTCTCATACCTCCATACATTCAGAAACAACAATTCTGATTCAGTCTCATGAGGACTACTGACACATATAACCTTTAAAAATCAGCCTACAGAATATAAATCTAATCACTTGTTTACATTTATTGCACCATTCATGACTTTATAAGTCATAGAATCAATCATAGAATTCCAGGCCTCTATCTGTGTTAAGGGCTGGAAGAGACCTCTTGAGATCATCTGGTCCATACCCCCTGCCAAAGCAGGATAACCTAGGGCAGGCCACACAGGAGCTCATCCAGGTGGGGTCTGAAAGTTTCCAGAGAAGGAGACTCCACAATCTCTCTGGGCAGCCTGTGCTCCATCACCTTCATAGTAAAGAAGTTTCTCTTCATATTGAGGTGGAAATTCCTGTGTTCTATTTTAAACCCATTATTCCCTGTCCACCACTGGGCACCACTGAAAAGAGATTGTCTTCATTCTCTTGACACCCACCCCTCAGGTATTTATAGACAATAATAAGATCCCCTCTCAGCATTCTTTTTTCAAGGCTAAACAGCCCCAGTTCTTTCAGTATTTCTTCACAGAGGAGATGCTCAAGTTCCTTAATCAACCTGGTAGCCCTCTGTTGCACTCTCTCCAGTGGATCCCTGTCTCTTTTGAACTGGGGAGCCCAAAACTGGATACAGTACTCCAGGTATGGTCTCACCAGGGCACAGTAGAGAGGGAGGAGAACAGCCCTAGATCTGCTGGACACACTGTTCCTGATGCACCCCAGGATACCATTGGCCCTCTTGGCCAGAAGGGCACACTGATGACCCATACAGAATTGGCTGCCCCCAGCCTTAGAATCTGTGACCAGACCTTGTTCGTGACTACAAGGTCCAGCATCACTTAAGCACTTTATCTTCTATCCTATTTCCCAGCTGATAGCCCTTGCAAAGTGCCTGGGCAGGCAGGCCTGTAGGAAGTGCTGGCAAATTCTCTACACTTGTGGTCCTTGTGTGTACCATGCCTATGGCAAAGGGCAAGGAGAGATGTTTTGGCCTAAAGGGTTAGGATTTTGATTCTACAGTAGCATCCTTTAAACTATCTCTTAGAGATAAAAATATATCTCTAAGATATCTCTTAGAGAAAAAAAAAAAAAAAAAACAAAAAACAGGAGGCAGGGAGATTAATAGAAGCACAATGGTTTCCAGTTCATCAGGTGTTTGATGTAGTCTAAGGGGAACCTGTATAGACAGAAGAACTCAATCTGAACCAAGTTTCAGGCCCTAGAAATCAAGGTTGTAGATGAGCTTCTAAGCTCATGGGAAAGTCAATAGGTATGGGAGAACACGTGGTTCAGGATGGTGCTTTCCTGCCCTAGACACGTAAAAGCTTTTTCCTCAAATGAAGGATCTGCAAGAGGATGAAATGAATAGACATGAAGTAAAAAGCACAGTGCTGTTGAAATAGAGTGCCAAAATGAGAACCAGAGCCACGATACTCCTACACAAGTGTAAGACTAAGAAATAGAATGGAGTATTTTGCATGTTTAGTTCTCAATGAAGGCAATGCTTTAGTGGGAACTCTGTGATAGGAAGACAATTGATTAGCCACTATAATACAAACACAGAATGCACAGATAATACAGAACAAAACATGCAGGTAGTAGAGTAGTGTTGTTTTTCACAGGCTTATGGGCTTAAGCAGTGGGTAGAAGTTTGATTAATTCCTTTCTTAGGCTTTCAGTACTATTAGGGGAATAGAAAGACAGGATCTAGTCCTTGGTCAAGGCCTCTCACGCATGAATGAACACCAGCAGTCTTCAATTTTCCTCTAATATTCCCACAGGGGACTTCCCTCATGCATTATAAAGTGAACACACTTGGTCTTTTAGACTTTATTTCTCCTGAGAATCACAACATGCAGATGAGAAATGGTGGTTTGTTCCTGGCCAATTCTAGGTAAAAGAAAAGTTCAGTATCATGCATGGCATCGTAAATTTGCCCTGATTTGTGCTGTGGGTATCACCTGTGCAGCCAGGAATGCAAATGGGTCACAAATAGGATTGAGGCAGACATAGTGATCTGGTGAGCAACAGCAGACCGTGAAAAATGGCAAAATTTGTACACAGCTGGTTCAGAAGAGGTGAGGGGAACTTGATTTGCGGAAAGCAAAATCATCAACAGCTCCTCTTAGGTTAAATCATAACACAAAGAATGATTTGTAGTTATTCCTGTGCAATAATTTAAGACCAAACATTGCTGATTTTTTTTTTTTTTTATCAGTTTCAGCAATTCATGCCATATATTTTTAAAGATTCCAGTGCATGCTTGGGTTTAAAGTGAGTTGAATAATGGTTTACTAACACAAGGGGGGGTTTGTTTCACCTTATAAAACAGATGCTTCTTGTGTTCACAGAATGTATGTTCTTTGGTTGCCTGATTCTGCAAAGGGGTTGTTCAAAGTGTTGTTGTCTCTAATTATCAGAAAAAATAGCTAACTATTTAGGGACAGTATGGCAGCCCTGCACATATCAAATTTTTTTAGAGCTCGCACTTGATGTTCTCCCACAGTGTGGAAGCATCTCTGGAAGCATGCAAGACCCAGAATCCCTCATGTGTGTTAACTGAGACCTCTAGATGGGCATCTCAAATGTCAGACTTCTCAGCAGAGACATGAGTGTAGTGCCTGAATAATTCCTGCCTTCCTTGAATGAAAAACATGTGCATATAGTTCTTCCTCTGCTGACAGCTTACTACTGACCAGGAGTTACCTCCTCCCAGCAGCAGAAACCTGTCCAGTTCTCCTCCCATTCATGAGGACCCACTTGAGCCCTTCCTCTCCCATCTGTGGAAAAACACCCACTCCTTGGCCAGGGACACCCAGATCTTTTGGAGCTGACTCCAGGGCTGGCTGTGAATGTGAGGAACAGGCTGTAAACAGTACAATACTGATGGGATTGGCCCGTGGTCAAGGTACTCTGTGCTCTCTAGCAGGCTGCTGGGGTACACCTATACTTATATCTGGACTACCATTGAAATACAAAGTCTTGTTTTGCCTTGCCTGCCTCAACCTCAGTACAAAGTGCACCCTAGGTGACTGATTTCTGAGAAATTTAACGCTAGATCAGTGATAATGAGCTACAGGCGACACAAAAAATGTTTATGTTCCGCTGCATGGTCCAAATCTGTGAAATAAATATTTGCTCTCTTGTATGTCTGCGGGATCCTGCCATAGAGAACACTATGTGCTATAATGTGTTTCAGAGCCACCTGTGGCAGGGTTTGGACAGACTTTTCACTGCTCATTTAGCATGACATTTTCTTTAGTCTCTCTTCCCATTTTCTCTGCTCCTTTGGCAAAACACTTTATAATGTGTTTCTGTTAATGTATCATGTATTATATCAACCGTAAATTGTATATCGAATAAGGTATGGTGTATTTCTTTTAAAGGATGGAATCTGACTGCTGAAATGTACTCAGACATGTCAGACAGGATCTCAGACCAGAGCCAGTAAAATTCAAGCAACATTTAGGAACTGAGGAGATGAAGAGTTGGAGTTCAGTTAGTAATGTACCCCATCAACTGGCCATGCACCCATTTATAAAGTTTTACGTCATCAAGAAGAAGTATCATTTTTGTTGTTAGGTTAGATATGTAATCCCTACTATTTCTCACCAAAACATACCAAAGAACACATGTCCCCAGATCACCTCATATCAAATGATAAGCACATGTTTTTAAAAGTTAGAGGCTCAGTGTTCTTGCAAAAAACCCATTGTGTTCTTGTTTAAGGATCACTATATTTTTATTACCTACATGAAATCCAGATTGCTGAATGTGAAAACATACTAGGAAAAGTTATTAAGAGCTCATTCAGACCATGGGAAATGTGCAGGAGGAAGGTCATAGCTTTAGGAAATATTGTCCCCAGCTTGAATTTTTTATTTATCTCCCCACTTGAAAATAGGATCCTCTTGTTAGGCCTTTAGACAGCTACACCTTTTCTTTCTGCAATATATAAAATCACCCATACTACCAAAAGGTTTCTACCTAGGGTAAACAGTTCTTCACACAGTTCTTCAGGTTGCTGACATAAAAGTGGAGTTTCATATTATTTGCTTAAAATTTATCATTTCCCAATCATAATGGTAAGTAGTAATGGTAAAAATAATGTATAATTAAGGATGAACTTTAAATGAGTGTTTGCTGCTCAATTAATATTTTTTTTCATTGCTACATACTGGCTTATTTCTGAATTCAGTCTATGTATTTGTAAAATAACGTCATTTTGGTATGCTAAGGCTTTTGGTCAATACTACCCAGTGTGGGAGGCTAGGAGATAAATCTTCATACCACAAGAATTTAAAATAAACTATTGTTTACTTTTGGCTTAGTTCTTTTTCTATGACTTTGACTTAATGCAAAAAGAGGCAGGCTGAAGTGCAACTGGCAACATCAGCAGACCCAAGATATAAAGACATAAAAAGGTACAGGAAGAAAAGGAGCATCTAGTACCTACATGTTTTGTGTTCAGCCTAGGGCAATGTACCCCTAAGAAATAAATAAAGGGCTGTGTCTTTGTTACTTAATGATCTGTTTTGGGAGCACTGCAGTGCATCAGAAGCATCCTTTTGGATCAGCTGATGGAGGATCACAGAATGAAGCTATCAGAAGATAGATCTGCTTCTTTGCAATGAGGAAATAAACATTTTAGGAGGGCAAAGGAAGAGGAACCATGTCCCAGGCTTGAATACTACAGTCCTTGTGTTTGATACTGGGGAAAGACTAAGCACTGAGCCAGCTGAAATGCTTCTTGCCAGGTATGGCTGGCTGGCTGACAGCCCTTGCCAGGATCCCAACTTCCACAAGCTGCTGGTACTGAAGAACAAGGAAGTAATTTTTTTAGCCATATTCTGACAAAGAGAAAGCTTCAAAGTTTCTTCCCCTTTCTATTTCAGATAGTCAGATGCCCCTGCAAAATGATCTGATTCTTCAGTTGTATTTGCGCTGCCTTGAGTGTTCTGCTGAGGGCTGAGAAGGAGGAAAACCCCATTTATATTCCACTATCGGTATCAAAAATATCTTCTTTTGGCTCTGCTTGCAATAGTTTTTCTTTTTTCTCTCCTACTGCACATTTAAATTTTGAGATTTCAAGTATCTCATAGATTATGAGTTTTCTAGAAACATCCAGAGTGACAGTTCAGTCTCATGGACAGTGAATACAAACCAAATTTGTAATTCTCAGAGGTGCTTTTGAAAATTTCTCTTGTCAAATTAGATTTTGTGAATAAATTATCCCTCAAAATCTATTATGTTTTACTGTATGAATTCACATGCATATGCAATCTACACCATTTAAATCCCTGAAAAGAGTTGTGAACTCAATGTGAGCATACTCTCAATCTATTTGCAAAATCTTCATGCACTCTGGCACATAATACTACATTTTTATTTTTTGGGGGGGACTTATTTCACAATTTGAAAAGTGTCATTCTTGGGGGTTTATTATTTGCTAGATTACCATTTTACTAAATAAACCACAAGACCTGGGGAGAATAGGGTATCAGTAGCAAAAGCAAAATTTATGGCTAATAATAATGATGCTTGAAGTTCAACAGTATGGCTTCTAGCTACTTCAAACTGCAAAACCTTTTTCTTCTTTAGCATCTCTTCAGTCAACTGTGACAGCTTTCTAATTTGTGAAAAGTCTGGAAAACACCCGTCTTTCTTAGTATGAATTTCTGAGTAAGCTGGTACAAGCAATGAAAATAGCTGTTTACATACTTTCTAAATGAAATTCAGATCAGAAAAGCATGGAAATTCTTGTAATTGCTACCAGGAAATGGTGAAACCACAGCAAGACCTGACCTTGACTTTTGCGATCTGTGTTCTCAGCTGAGCTATATTCATATTTTCCATGTTTTTAGCAAGGGACACGTGCTCTGACCCATTCCCCTCTTCACACCCTGTAAGGCAAAGTCCCATAAGGGATCAGGGCTGCCACAAGATTCCTTCTTCCCAGGGGGAAACATCTGGGGAGAGGCAACTCTTCATGCCCTCTGGCCATCAGCAGGGCCCTGCTGTCAGCTGCCTTCATCCAGATGTTGTAGCAAGAGAGATGACGAGGCACTCCTGTTAGCATGGAAGAAACACAATGGGGTCTTCTAAGGTGTGATATTAAATGATATTAGTAGGACCATAGGCACCTGATAATGCAATGTCTCATCCCAGCTCTCCTCAGACCCTCATAGGTGCTGCCTCCACCCAGGGCCCCTGCACAGGAAGACACAGACACACTGGAGGGAGCCCAGTGAGCGGTCCAAGGTGGGTGGGTAGGTTGGAACACCCCTCCTGTACAGGACAGCTGAGGGATGGGTCTGATTCTGGTGGGGAAGAGACTGTGCTGGGGGCTAACAGCAGCCCCCCAGCACTTGTAGGGAGATGGTCGTGAAGATGCAGCCAGGATCATCACCACACTGCATGGTGGGAGGCTGGGGGACAATGGGTGTGATTCAAAATGAGAAGTTGGATGTAAAAAAAAAACTTTTTCACATTGAGGCAATCATTGGCAGTGGAGAGGGTTCCTTTGGGGGTTTTCCACACCCGAGTGACCTGGTTTGACCAGACAGCTGGCCCTGCTAGGAGCAGGAGTTTGGACTGGAGACCTCCTGAGCTCCTGCTCTGACTGAAGAATGAATCAATCCTATGATAAATGGGAATAGTTCTTTAGAACTGACTGCAAGTTCTAAGGAGGATTTGACTTTTTAAATTGTTGATCTCTCTCTCTCTACTGACTGGAAAAAAAATAGTCCATAAACAGTGGGTGCTCTATTTTTGAATATATTTTGCTTTCTGTAAAATAAATTACCCAAGTTCACCATTGGAGGGAGATAGAGATGAAGCTTTGGCTCTCAGACGAATTCGAACAGTCCGTGCAGAGAGAAAACACAAAAGAAAAAAAGGTTTCTGGGCCAGGTGGTAAACTTCATACTTAAATTAGTAACAAGGTGCTGAATGCCATTGTAGTCACTATTACTGGAACTCTAGGAACAGACATTGTATTTTTCTGCATTTTTTCTTAAATAGCTACCCTGGGGAGACTGTGACCTAAGATTGTAGGGTTCAAACTTTTTAAAAACACCTGTTTTTAAAAACAATGTCTATATTGTTGGACATTAGAATCCTGGAAGACTGATGGTCAGGGAGGGACTTTCTGTGTTTTGCTGAAGATTTACTCTTTTAGATGTCTCAATAAAATCCATTTCCTGAAAGGTGAGAATCCTACCCTCCTTTCACAAGATGCAGAGGTCCAAATCCCTGTCAGCTGGATCCACAAAAATAGTGTGGTTATAAATAAACCAGAGGAAATATTGTCTGAAATTCCACTCCTTCCCAATCTCCAAACATCAAGTAACTGGTGCTGCTTTATCAGAATTCACTACCCAGAGTTCTCTTCCATCTATAGCTGCCAATTTTAAATTCACACAGATTACAGTCATGGTGACCTTTCTGAAGCAATATGGGGGCAGAAATTGGACCAGAGAAGGGAAGAATGTGGGATTTAGTTCCTTTCCTTTGCCTGGATGAATTGGAAGCTGTATTTTTTTTACTTCCTTTTTTACTACAATTAAACTACATAAGTATTAGATATTCTGAGACAGCCTATGGCAAAAGCAGTGTTTTACAGGGCAGAACCTGGGAAAGCCGTGAGCCAAAGAAGTGTTCTTCTCCTGTAGTTGTACCCTCCCTGTGACATAGTTATTCAGTCAAGAACTGCAGCAGGTAAGATGCTTCCCTGGCCATGGGAACACTTAGGCCAAGAGTCTGCAAAATCATTTGTTCTCTCTCTCTGACTCATGAACATGCAATCATTGGCTACAGTTTGTTATTCAAATCATCAAAGCGGATCTCAGAGTACTCTACTGCCTGGAATTTATTTTGTTCACCTCTAAACGCATTAGACTTGCAAAGGCTTTCAGAAGAGGATGGAACTGAGCCTAATCCTCTCATATTGCAGTCCAGAGCTTTTCTTGCAGTTCAGTTGGGAAGGGTAGAATGGAGGTGAATGGGATCTGAGGCAAAAAGGTGGAAGCACTTATACTGTGGCCATATTTCATTAGTAGAAGTGCTCCAAAACCACCTACCAGGTTAGATGGAAGAAGCAGACCAATACTGGGTTGAGATGTTGTATTAAAGTTGGATTGTTTAAAGAGGAGTATGATGGTCAGAAAATGGAAGTGCTTGCAGGGTCTGAAAGCAGCTAAGTAAAGGCCAACAGGGACTCCAATTGGAAATTAGGTGCTATCAAAGCAGTTAAGAATTATGTGCATAAAATCATCTGTAAACCCCATGTGCATGGTCAGAAACCAAATAATTTTTTTTAGAAGATGCCAAGAATAAGCTGATATCTATACCTAGGCAGGTATACATGTCAAGTGCAATGCAAACAGGAAGCAAAATTATATGTTTTGTTACACCCGCCAGACAGCATCTTTGTAGCACATTAGGCTGGGCCACTGCTGACCAGTGATTTTGTGTAGCAGCGAGCGTTCTCTCACGGGGGCACGGCTCTTCTTCTGGAGCTCTCTTGCCATCCCTCTTCTCAGGCATCTTTGTCTCTTGTCTCTTCTCTTCTGACTGACTGACTCTGCTTCTGGGAGCATGCCTTTTATCTTGCCCTTCAGCCCCACCCATTTCCGGCTGGGGCAGGCCCTAATTAGTGGGCACAGCTGGGCCTAAGCTCCCAGTTCATTATCTGCGACACCTGAGGACTTATGGTTCTCTCTACAATTTTGTCTCAGCTATGTGTTTGCTTTTCAAACACAGACACTGCCAGGTGGAAAGTCATGTCACTGTCCTCCTACTCAGGTAACAACACAAGCAGATCTACCAAATACATGGTCATGTTCTTCAGCTAGGTAGAGCTCACCTAATGCTAGTCCAAAAGTTTGTGCTTTAACCATGGTCTGCATGGATCTGTGCAGTGTTCCAGCACAGCATTAGTGTACTGAAACAGGGGATAACAACAGTGAATCAAGGTATGAGGGAGAGAATGAGGAAGAAGGCTGACAAGAACATCAGGCTGCTCTCATATTTTTCCAGATGCAAGCAGTCCCTGAAATTACAGGTCCCTGATAACAGGCATCACTTTCATTGGTCTATGATGCTAGTAACTGATTTTTATGTTTACATATGCACACGTGCAGATGTGGGTATGTACATAGGCATATACGCACAATTCAAGTACATATGCATATCCACAAATATTTAAATTTTGGTGGAGGGAGATCCAATGGAACGAAAATCTTAAATAAATGGCTAGGTTAAATTCTGGACTGAAGAAAAGTATATTGGTTTCAACAGACTTTCAGATGGGGTTTGGCTGCCTGGTGACATCATATAGCAAATGGAGAGACAACAGTTTTGGGATTAGGGGCCAGGAGGACCTGGCCAATGTCAGAGAGTTATTTGTCTAGGCAAGGCACACAATGACTCAGTTCCTTCCAGGTTTCAGCTAGCACAGTTTTCCCCATGAGACCTCTGCAAGCAGCATAAATAAGGAAAGAGAGTTTACTGCTTTCTTGTCTCTCCAGACACTTTGAGACTCCGGCAGATCTGGGCCTGGAGAAGCGATAAAAGTGGCTAACAGCTGCCTTTCCCTCCTACTATACTCAGGTGCTTGATGTATGAATTTTGAGAACAGTGGGTCTGTTTCTTTACCACTAGCTTCCATAACATATGGAAAGGAGATTATGGAAGGGGAGGCCTAGAAAGTGAGATCCTGGAATATCTACAAGTTTGCCTGTAACAATGAGTATGCTGTGGTAACTTGGACATAGTTTTGATATAATGGAAAAAACTAAGTATGTGCAGTATGTACATGCAGAGGGTTTAATTAGATATATTAAATATTTAAATATTCTGTTCCTTGCAAGGTCAAGAGCCCTCACTATACAGTTGCATGCGTTGGTTGCATTGTACTCACTGCACTGTGATTCACAGTGCCACACCAATCCCACACTGAATTTGGATAGGGTGAGTGATATAGCTAAACACAGCTGGGTCTCCATGACCAAATCCTTTAAAATCTAGAAACCATCAAGTTGTAAGAGTCATTGCTCTGCCTCGCTCTTATGAAACTTTTGAGTAGAAAGCACCAAAACCACCATAGATCTTTCCATTCTTGAACAGCAGGGCAGTTCCATCTCTAAGTACACTGTGAAAGATACATTAAAATCAATAAGGAGGCAAAATATTATTGTATTATTCAGAGATTATTGATGGCTATTTAAGTAATTTCTTTTATGATTAAACGTAAAGGCTGGAAGAGCTTAGATGTATCGGAGAGGTAACTGCTGCTGAAGTGATTGACACACCTTTTAGATTTAGAAATTAGAGATGATTTGCATTTGAGGGGAATAACAGGTTTCCTTTCTAAAGAAAATAGTATGCACCTTGAAGAAATTTAACTAGGCTAAGATTTTGCCACAGCCATCCAAAACACTACAATTATGCTGCTGTAAAACCTAGTGAGTTTGAGTATTCTTTAACATTTTGTAGTAGTTTAAAATAAGTGAGACAGTATTTAAAGTTTGCCTTTCCAGTTGGGCTTTATTTCCTTGCATTCAGTTGCACAGACTGAAAGATTAACACAAATGTATTTAAAAGTAGACTCCTTGGTCTTCAAGAAAGGATATAAATGGTTTTATTTTCCAAAAACTTGGGTACCTTACAGTTGCCTTTGGAATGACTAAATCAACAGGAGATGCCTGCATTCCCAGTGCTTATGAAATTCAATCTATTTCTTTAGGTGCAGAAGTAAGAATTTAGGGCTCAGACACATGATCTAATTATATGGTTTAGCAAGTTGACACTCATCTCTCATCTTATGATGTGTGATAAACTGCCCTGTCATTTATAGCAGCTCAAGTCATCCCGAGAACTCAGAATTCCTTCTGTCACAGTTGTAGATGGCAAAAGTCCCACTGTCTCAAGTTGAACGAGTTTACTGCAAACCCAAGATGTTTTGCTTCTAACTGCACACACACTGCCATGCCTGAATGACATTGCTTCTGAGTTTCTCATCTGCTCTCCTGGAGCTGGAGTTTGTGCAAGTCTATGGATGCATGGTCTGTTCCAGCTGCAGCTGTGCCAACAGGAAAATCAGTGCCTCAGCCTCCTCCCTCTCCTGCTACTGGAAGTTACCATCTCCTCTGATCTGCGAGCCAGGCTCCTCGTGTGACTTCCCATAACTTGTTTCAGTCAAAATTAGCTGCTGTAATATCGACCCCTTCTTTGAACACTCAAAATTGACTTGTCTTGTTTTCATGGATGTTAGTTAGGGGCCACAGAGAAGGTGACAAGAACATGGGGACAACCTGTTCAGCTGGTGCAGCTACAGACTATGAGGGTGAATATCCACAGCCTGCAGGCAGCTGTTTATTGAGTTCCCAGTTGTCAAAAATCCCTATATCCTGGGAACCAGCTACCTGAAACAACAGTTTATATGGCCCAAGAAATTCCCGCAAGCAGAATGAATGATCAGACTGATGAATATGCTAATAGTGGTCAGTTTAGGTTTCTAAAATAAGATTAAAAGAAAGGTATTAAATAAATTCTTTATATTAAATAAATTATTCATAAATAAAATACAGAAAGGCGGGATGTCATTTGGGATGGTGAGGCAGAACAGGAGCAGAAAAAGAAAGGGTTGCTGTAGAGCAAGAGTTGGCTATGAGACAAATGGATGTGTTTATGTTTGAGCTATTTCTTAATTTTGTGTTGTTTCATTCACACTTACATGAAGCCTGCATCAGTCATGTTTGTCTTGGTTTCCAGTCACTATTATTTTAAACTAACTGTGTACATTGTTGGAACATACCAAGAGGACTTAATACAGACAGCTTTACTAAGCTGATGACTAATTTTACCTCTGGTTCCTTTCTGGATGACTTTACGTGACTAGTTTCTATGAAAATTCAGTTTATAAACAGTAGTCAAGAAAATGTTTTTCATTTCATGCACTGTTTTTTCCTTCACTTCCCGTTAGCCTCCGAGACAGAATTCTTGGAATTGTAAACTTGGTGAAATTCATTGTATCAATAAATCCCAGCACTAGCAGGCTAATCTTGAATACACAGCTAGGCATGAAGCAGAAAGTCAGTAGGGTACATTGCACACCACAGCTTTGTGAGAGTAAGATTGAAATAAATAAGGAAAGCAGTCTTCCACATCAAAGTCTTTGCTAGGAAGGAAGGGAGGCTCAAAACACCTGGCTCTGCAGAAGGGAAGTGTGAAGATTTGGTTTCTTATGAGACCAGCAGACAGGAGAGTGTCCCATCAGTAAGGCTGTTTTCTATCATTCTTTTCTATCTAACTGCAACCATCAACAGGGGAGAGTCCACAACCATGTCGAGTGGAAAAGGGATGTTACAGCTATAGACCACTGTTATAACAATCATATTATGGGTACATATAATTATATACTAGTATATTATGTTATGGGTATGTATTTTGATATTTGTACCCTTTTTATGATTTGTAGACATGGATAATCTGAGGCTAGTAACAGGATTCCTCTCAAGGTGATAAGTAATGTTAATTAGAGGTTAGCTAACGCATGGAGACCCAAAAGGCAGTGCTGAAGAAAAAGAACACAAATTAATCTGGCAGATCTGGTGCAAAGAATGGTGCAAAGAAACCAGAAATGGAGCAGTCTGTGTTAGTGCTCTGGATTATCAGGGCTGTTTAACATTGCACAGTAGAGCTGAAAAATCAAAACACTGAGGCGGGTTTTGGTTTTTTTTTTCAGACTGTCATAAATACATGTGGTCCACTTTCCAGGAAGAGGTTATCGTTCAGATAATTTGCACATGGATTTACATTCATCATGGAATTTTGAGTTACTGCAAACAAAGATAAACTGCAAGAAAATATGCCAAAGTAATTTGTGCCATGGATTTAGTGGGGAAAACAATGACTGCTGAGGCAGTTAGCCCTAATAAATGCAAAGAAACGAAGCAAAATAAATATTGGAAGTAATTTCCCAGTCAAAGGCTATAATCCCATTCCTGAAACTGATGTAAAAAATATGATCTGCTTAGTTCTCATTCACCAGCTGAAGCAACACAAGCAGTGCTGTTTCCCAGCAGTCGAGAGTACCCAGAATCTGGCTCAAGATACTGCCGTTTTTTGCTGAAGTATGCAGTTTTCTTAAATCCCATTGCCACAGGGGGACAAAGGTGTAGCTGAGCCACTGTGGCTGAACTCTGGCTTAATATTAGCCAGACAAAGCGGAGAGAGTGGCTGACAAGGTGGGAGAAAAAATTGACAATTATTCTTCTTGGGTTTGCACTTTTATTTTCCTCTAAAATAGGTCAGAGGTTTGGGTTTTGTTTTTACTATATGACTTATTTACTTTTGTCATGGGCTCACTAAGTTAAATTTTCTTTATCTTTTGGGACATTTAAGCTGAAGTTAACTTTGGCCAAAGTGAATTGGCCTCCTTGAGCTCACTAGAGAGCCACTGGCAAGAGACAGGATCCTCCCCAACTTGCTCCGTAGAAGGTGGCATCCCAAGGAGATTAGCTTTTCTAGATTAGCATTAACAATTACATACAAGTATCTGTGGGACTGGGGATGCCTCAAGGAACATCCTCTCATCACCATTCCCAATGGTGTCTTTCTTGTACTATTTTGCTTTATTTAGTCTAACCCTGTTTTGAACCTAGAGGTTTTCTCTGACACCTCACTGCACCTCCTATGTCAGCACATTTCAAAAGTGCACTGCCTGCTCTGCAAAGTGATTTTACCTGGTTTGAACTGAACCCTGTTCTATGAGTTGAGAATTTTGGGTGAACATTTTCTCCCTCACCTTCTCCACTGACTTCTTCATTGCACAAACTTTGGTCATATCCTCTCTTTGCTCCCAGCTGACGTGTCCTAGCCTTCTCCACCAGCCATCTCATGCTCTTAAAATGACCTGCAAATATCCTCAGCCAATCATAGAATGGTTTGGGTTGGAATAGACCTTAGTGCTCATCTGGTTCTAATGGTCATCTGGTTAGTCCTGCTGCCATGGGTGGGAACATAGAATCATAGAATCATAGAATTGGCTGGGTTGGAAGGTACTACTTCCTGGGGCAGCCCATTCCAATGCTTGATCGCCCTGTCTGTAAAGAAGTTCTTTCTAATGTCCAACCTAAACCTCCAGTGGCACAACTTGAGACCGTGCCCTCTTGTCTTGCTGAGGGTTGCCTGAGAGAAGAGACCAACCTCCCCCTGGCTACACCCTCCTTTCAGGGAGTTGTAGAGAGTGATGAGGTCTCCTCTGAGCCTCCTCTTCTCCAGGCTGAACAGCCCCAGCTCCCTCAGCCTCTCCTCATAGGATCTGTGCTCGAGTCCCTTCACCAGCCTGGTTGCCCTCCTGTGGACCTGCTCCAGGACCTCAATCTCCTTCCTGAAATGAGGGGCCCAGAACTGGATACAGTACTCGAGGTGTGGCCTCACCAGCGCTGAGTACAGGGGCAGAATCCCTTTCTTGAACCTGCTGGCCACACTGTTCCTGATCCAGGCCAGGATGCCATTGGCCTTCTTGGCTACCTGGGCACACTGCTGGCTCATGTTCAGCTTCCTGTCAATCCAGACTCCCAGGTCCCTTTCTGCCTGGCTGCTCTCAGCCACTCTGTGCCCAGCCTGGAGCTCCCCATGGGGTTGTTGTGGCCAAAGTGCAGGACCCGGCACTTGGCCGTGTTGAACCTCATCCCGTTGGAATCAGCCCAACTCTCCAGTCTGTCCAGGTCCCTCTGCAGAGCCCTCCTGCCTTCCAGCTGATCCACACTCCCCCCCAGCTTAGTGTCATCTGCAAATTTGCTGATGATGGACTCAATCCACTCATCTAAATCATCACTAAAGATATTAAACAGAACTGGGCCCAACACTGATCCCTGGGGGACACCACTGGTGACCGGCCGCCAACTGGATGCAGCACCGCTCAGCACCACTCTCTGGGCCCAGCCCTCCAACCAGTTCCTAACCCAGTGCAGAGTGGCCCTGTCCAAGATGTGGGCTGACGGCTTTTTCAGGAGAATTCTGTGGGAGACGGTGTCAAAGGCCTTGCTGAAGTCCAGGTAGACCACATCCACAGCCTTCCCCTCATCCACCAGGCAGTTCACCTGATCATAAAAGGAGATCAGGTTGGTCAGACAGGACCTGCCCTTCCTAAACCTGTGCTGGCTGGGTCTAATCCCTTGCCCATCCTGCATCTCCCATTAGACCAGGTTGCTCAAAGCTCCATCCCTTAAGGGGTGTAATGCACAAATTACAAAAGCCTTTCCAGTGTAAAGCAGGGTTTTTAGAGAAAAAGGTTATGCCAGTTACAGTCTGGAGACCAATGGGTGCCTGGGGCTACTGTGCCTGGTTTGTAACACCGACCTGGCTGAAAGTCACCATGAAAAACCAATCCACAGCCTGACACAGCAGGGCATAAATGCACACCTTGTTGCTCACTGGATGTTTTGAGGTATTTTGTTTTGGAAGAATTTAGATCTGGTGGTGAAATCAGGCAGCTCAAGTCCATGATTCTCCATGGTATTATTAAGTTTCACCTTTTTCAGGAAAAAATGGGCGCTCTGAAGAGGCAGCTGAAAACAGCCTCCCCCTGCATGGCTAAGTAAACCATCATTGTCAGGAATGCGGGCACACTCCAGTTTGTGCCGGGCTGTGTGTGCTCTCCCTGCTGAAGCATTTCCTTTAGCAAAACAAGTAGGTGCCACAACGACAAACACTATAACAATCAGTCGATTGATGGACTGAAATGCCTCTTTGCCATCATGCAGTGAATCTCCGGATGAAAAACACAGGGCTTGGAGAACGTCTTTTCCTGCATCTTATACCAGCACTGTACTTTTTACATGATCCAGACTGGCACATGGTGCTTCTTAAAACTCAGAAAACAGAGAGGCTATTATGGTAGCTTAATATAATACTATGTTTAAATCCACTCTCACTTATCCTCTTTTGTGTGGCATAAACGAAATATACCATTGGCTTGTCATGGTAGAAGTATGGTCCTATCTGAAGAAGGAAACAGGACATGTGCTATGATGGTCCTTCTAACATTTTACAGAAAAGGAGTGTCTCAAACAGAGCTGGATGTCTGGAATAAAACTGAGATTTTAGGCCATGAACGAGTGCCATACAGTTCTATTATGGACTTCAAATTAACTCTGAAAGTGTCACAAAGCACAGAGACATTTTGATGCTCTTAAAAATAACATAAATATACATATAACATCCCTTTCCTTGTCTGGATTAAAGAGCCCTAAGGTGGATTTTCTCCTCCCTGTCCCACAGTGGGGGTCGGGGGGTGAATGAGCAGAGGCCTGGTTGGTACCATCTGGGCCTAAACCGTGACGTAGTACTTTCCCTAAGATCATGCACAAAAGCAAGTAAAAGTGTATTTTTTTTCCCCCTCTAAACTAGAAGTTGCTGTGTGGTCATTTGGTCTTCTTCTGTTTAAAAAACACAGTACATTCCTTACTCCCAGCCACCCTGACCACTATCTCTTGTGTTTCCTTCAACAGAGGACATGAAATCATTAATACCACCAGTAATGGTGTTTGCAGAAGTTGTTTTTTTTTTGCCAGCTTCTAAGACTGGTCTCAGTGAATTATGAAAAGGATCTACAATCTATTTAAACTCCCCACTGGAGTTTAAATTGGCTTCTTCCTGGTAAAAGAAAGGATTAATCTAGTGAGCTATCTTGTTTGAGAAAGCATGCATGAAAGGAGAATTTTGCAAAGAATCACTGGAGCGGGAGACAAGGAGAGAACTTGCAACAGACCATGAAGAAAGGAAGAAAAAGAATAAAGCAAAGCACAGATATGAGAAAAGAGGAAGAAAATGGTAGATCCACAAATACAAGGTCAGTGGAACAGGATTTTGGTCAGATTGTATCTTGTCACATCTTCATCATCTTCAATAAAAAAGTGACCATGTCCAGATATCACTGAACTAAAAGGGAATGATAAGGCCATTAAGTGGTCAAAACTGGTTTTCCCATAATGTTGTACAGCAATAAATCAGGTTTGTTCATATTTTACTGACCTTTATGCATAGGAAACAAAGAAACCAGAGAAAGCAGACAAAACCACATTTTTATAGATAGCATAAGAAACAGTTCATTTGACTGTATGTTGCAGGAGTTGTTTACTTTAAAATGAGTAATGACATGGCTACCTTTGAAAAGAAGCATTCAAGGCTGATATTTAACTCTTCTCCCTGGGAGTGTCTGAAAGAGGTAATTCAGATTGCAGAACAAGAGAAGCAGCTGAATCCCAGGGGGATGGCTCCTGGATGTCTTCTTGGAGGTGCTCTACTGGAGTTTGTGGGCATGATGCTTCAGATGACCTGTGGTCTCCTAAGTAGAGCTGCTGAATCATTGTGGGGTAAAAATAAATAAATAAATACAGGAGACAAAAGGTGAATTATTCTTTCACTTGCTGATGCCAGAGAGCAGAGTGTCACAGCCAGTGACCTCAGTCCTCCAACTCAAAGAAGGATGTGTGAATTTAGGAATAACTGGCATGACTGTTGCTGCTGAGGAGGTCTGTGTGGCAGCTGCCTGGCAGGGCACAGATCTGCTGCTGCCCGTGTTCAGCAGGCCTGAAGAAGTTCTGTAAACACTGTAGGACTAGGCATGATGAGATATCAATTGAAGTAGACTGCAATATTTGTTTCTGTTGTTGCTTTCATGAGTATGTTTTTTCTTCATTTGCTGTCCTGTTAACACACAGGCTGTGACATCCCAGAGGTGATACAGTGATGCTCTGGGAGTCGATCCTAGCACTACAGATATAATGCATGGTGGTTTGGCACAATGCTTTGGGGGAACACACAAGGAAAAGTGGGTAGAAAAATGGTGCTTCAGACCTTAGTCTTCCCATCTTCAGCATCCATCAACACTCAATAGGCTGGTGATGTCTGGCTGTATCCTAGTTAGGGACTAAGTACTTCAACAGATTCAGCTGCAAGACATCACTTATTATCCAAACACGTGGGCTGTTGAAGCTTCTTTTTCCTTACCCACCTCCTGTAAAATAAAACCTACAGCAGCAATAACTCTAAATAAATAACAAGTAAAATCCTGTCTCTTGTCCAGATTTTAAAACATCAAAGTGCATAAAAAATACAGCTTACTATTTTTGTTCTATAATTGTAAATAGCATCTGACTGGGGAGCCTAGGAACAAAGCACAAGTGATAATGGAGTTATTTTAAGAATGATAATGATAAACAACAATAATACAAAAGTTCTGAACTTACTCAGGTGTGAATCAATGCACAACAAATAACCTGGCATCTGGGCACTAAATTCTCATTTCCAAGGGCAGAAAAAGTGGGTCATCAGGAACTATACATCACTAAATTAATCATATGCTCCTATCACTAATTTCAGGAGTACATGAATGAACACAAAATTTGGTCTGAAATATATATAATAAATTTGAAATATCCCAAAGCAAGGATGTTTCCAGGATATTTACTCCAGTAAATGCTTTTTGAATTGCAGAAATTGTTGGGTTTTTTTGGTGATACCTATAAAAGAGAGAGTTTGGTAACATTACAGAAAGCTATAAACCTCAATGGATTACCAAGTAGAAGTGGTTCACAGTCTGCAACAGGGTTGATGGTGATAAACAGAACTACATTTGAGGGTACAAATCTGTTACTACCTAAAGTTCAGTCAAATCAATTTCTTGACAGAAAATTGCTTTTCAAATAATGGGAAACTGTATTTCATGTCATAAATGCATGAAATTGACCTCTTTCAAAAAAAGCATACTGACCGTCACATGCTTTGGTTTCTTAACATGAAAATAAAAAAGCCTCAAAGATTTTGAGGTTTTATACATCTCACATACCTTTTTGTTGTTTTATTATTTTTTTTTAACATAAATAATTTTCCAAATATTTTAAAATTTGTGAAGTAACTTTCTACTCTGATAAAGAAGAATGAAAGGAAAATTAATTTTTCACAGCTTGTAACCAGCTCTCCAGATCAAATTAAATATGTGGGTTCAAACAGGTGCCACTGTTTCTTTGGAAGAACACAACACTTTTCAAAAACATTTTGTTGCCTTCAGAATACAATGACTGAGAAATAATTTTCAGGTCTTGCATAAATGATCCAAACTTCTTATTTTGTCCACCTTTCAAATCACAGAGATAATCTGATTGACGACTTTGCAGTTTGTACTCTGAGATTCAGTTTTGTCACTTCTCACTATTCAATGTTAGGTAGCTTCCCTTGCATGTCTGGAGGGATGATCCAGCCTACTGAGGAGGATGAAGATGGTGTTGACCAACTCTTTGTCCTATTGTGCTGTGACAGACTTCTCCCTGGCTTCAGACAGGCTCCAGTGTGGATTTTTTACTGAGTGCAAGAAGCATCAACCCCTTTACCTGTTCTCTGCCATATGGGAATTGCAAAGGGGCCTGAAGTGCATTTCCAAATGGATTTAATGATAATGCAGGCAGACTTGAGGCTTATGAGGTTATCCACATGCTAGAGGAGAATTTCAGACTGTAAATTACATTTCCATAGCGTTAATTGCATGAGATTGATGGTGTGGTGAGAAGTATGTTGAAACCTATAGAAATATTCCTGGAAATGTTCTGACAATTTAGAAGCTGTTTCTCAACATCTCTGTTGAGTACATGAAATGAAGATGCAGTGATAAACCATGACTCAATTTTAAGTGTAGGTCTTCCCCTTTGCAATGATTTTCTGAAGCTGTTTGGTGGAGGACTGTGGATGGATTTTATAATTCATAAGCTAAACACAGTGGAACTTCTTCAAATGGAAGGAAATCCCATTGAAGAACTTGCTTGAAATGCTAAGGTGTTGATAGATAGATAGATAGATAGATAGATAGATAGATAGATAGATAGATAGAAAATAACAAAATTAAATTCAACCTGCCAACCCTGGGGACACACTGGGTGCTCTGATGTAAAGGTTGGAATAGGATGCATGAACTGCTATAGAAAACTACCAGTACAGTTTGATCCTTTTTTTGTCAATAGATGAGAAAGAGAGCAAAAGAGCTTGGTACTTTTTTGAATTAAGAATATATGCAAGTTTACAATTCTGCAGTGCAATCTGACTGTATTGACCACTACAGATATTAACTTTTGAGTTGTTTTCAGTATCTGTATGAAAAAAATGTACTAAAATCTTTGAAACCCCATCTGACTTTTCAATATATTACCTAAGCTGGAAAACACATATACTAATATTAAGTTGGTTTACAAACCCCTTTACTGTTTGGATCTCAAGAAACGTCAGAACTCATAATCCTTACCATGTGCTACCTTATTTTCTGAACCACTATTGCTAGCAGTGCTCTGTTTTAAGTTCTGAAAGTAAGAGGTTGCTTTATTTCCAGCAGGGACATTTCAATTTGATTATCTGTTTCATCATTTAAACGAACCCCAAGTCTGTTGACTTGAAAAGTTTGCTGAAGAGGCTTCATATATCTAGAAACTTTTATTGGACATGTTGGGTATCACACAGCAGGGTACCTTTTTGTACTAAAAAATGTGAACTGCTTCTAAATTGACTTCAACTTTTGACGTATGGAGTTCTGTGTATTGATTGTAGATGGTCCCCAGAGACTTCAAAAGTCTTATCATCCAATAAGTCATGAAAGGCACATTTAATCAAAGGCATGAGCCAAGCTAGAGTTACTGATGGATTATTTCATTTAAAGGTATACGTGGTATTATTGTTCATCTGCTTAAAAAAACCCTGATTTTAACTGTTATCAATGATAACTGAATGGTAATAGCTTTGATTTCATTTAAGAATTATCTGAATTAAACTCTCTCTCCTCTTCAGTGTTTTGTCCTTACTGAATTTCTTGGAAACATGTAGGTAGAGTGTATATATATATATATATCTATGTATATATATTCACAAATTTAACAGAGAAGTTTTCTGAGACACTGAGTACATCTGTATCAGTTGCTTAATGAATACATGCCTTTCCCCCATAATGAGTTGATTTTTTAATTATTGGTAGACAAAGGATAATTTTATATTTAAAGCACGGGACTTAAGCCCATAAAGTAAGGGTCAAATTTAGGCTTGAATAAAAGTGCTTTTAAATTTGAGTGAGAATCGTGCAAATTTATATTATTGTCCAGTTTGTTTCCATTTGTTCCTTTATTTTTGACTTCCTCTGTGACACTCAGACAAGCTACTTTGCATATAAGTGCCCTGTTTCCACACTGTAAACTGGGAACTATGTAGGACATTAACCCACAAAGGTTCCATATCCCAGCTTAATTAGAGTTTATAGAAACAATTTTGTTCTTTGGAGAAGTACAGTTTTTTATTAAAAACTATTATGGTGGTAATGATAATTTACTGTAGCTACTGGAGTCCATTTACCTCTCTAGTTTTATGCTAATGTTTAATCATAAAGCTTTCCTTTATCTAAAGCAAAGGTGTTGGGTACATATCAGCCACTAAGTGCCCCAGACAAGAAGTCACTTAGGCTCTTCTCAGCTTTTAGGAGGTATTGTGAGTCTCTTGTACTCATTTTATTTCTGCTTAATTTGCACAAACTCCTTGTGTCTTAGAGAGGCCTGTGAGTAGGCTTGATATCAATCAGGAGGAATGGCAAAAAATATGATCCTCTTGATGAGCACTTAAAGGAAACAAAAGACTTGTCACTGGGAACCATGAGATATTTCACTGTGAGGGATTGTGAGCAAGAGAGGAGAAAGAGACTCTGTGTTTTACCTTCCTCCTGAGGCTAAACAACGTGTTCCCTCAGTAAAGGATATCAAAGGGAGCTGAAGGATAACTGATTAGAGCTCAATTGCCAAGGAAGGCAGGCAGGAGTGACCAGAGAATCTGTGGGTTTGGATTCCTGCAGAATAACAAACTCCTGACTTCCTGTGCTGCCTTTCTCTTGGGGATGTTTGGGTAACCAGCCAGCCCCAGCCTGGTGGCAGCTTAAAGGAGGGTGGCCGAGCAAATAGCCCTGGTGATATGAATCATGATTAAAAGATTAAAGAAACCCCATGTGGCTAGCTGGGATCACGGGAGCACGAGTGGACCTGGTGCTCTCATAAACAAACAGCAGCACATTTACTTCAGTAACTGGATACAGAAGCCATATATAAGCATTTACACTATTTACTGTTTCAGTGTGCTTATCCTGAGCTGCCGAGACATGCTTTCATCAACATAAGTAAAAAATTTATTTGCTTGAACTGGGTGAAATAAAATAAAACCCGATCCCAGACTAGGAAGTTTTTCTCCAGATTCTTTCCACCTTCCTTGGCACCTTTGATGTGTGACCCTTGCCACCCACCACCCTCCCTTCCAGCCAGCCCTCCCTGGAATAGCCTCCGAATGAAACGATGGTCTCTGGGACCAAAGAGGAGGCTGTGGTTTCCACAGATGACTGCCCAGAGCAGGCACTGCTTATTTGTGGTGTTTATTTCAGTCCCTCCTAGCTACGGTGCCTGGAGTTGGAAGGGTCAATCTGCAGTTTGAACTGGCATATTTTTAAGGTCTTTTCTATTATGAAATATTTATGAGAGGAAACAAGGTTGGACATTCCTGCAGCCAGTCCGGTGTAGGAACGCTATGTGCTTTCCTCCCTCAACATGTAAATGCAGTCAGTTATTTAATGGAAGACTCACATACCTTGTTCCTTTACATTTCAAGTGAGCTGTCAGAGGAATGTAAACATTTATTTGGAGCAGGCCCTCAGGTAAAGGATTACCATATGCCACAGAAGGAAATTCCAGCATGCCCACCAAAATTTATGCTGTGGAGAGAGCTATGAATAGAAAGTTTGTACACTATTATGAATATGGATAAAATACATCACTCATGGCTGGACTATGGCACACAAAATTGAAAAACACGTATTTTGGATCACACAATATTTTCAAAAATATATTTAAAAGAAAATAAACATGGGATCTTGTGTGTTCATTTGCTGTTTGAAGTACCTTCAGGGAAGAGAGACATCAACAATTTTTCTTCCAGACCACTCACTTCTCTTGATAACAGGGGCTTCTTTGGAGAAAGGCTGAAGTCTCATTCCTGGGATCTCTTAGTTTCTTTAGCCAGTGTCCATTTATTGGGAGTTTATATTGTGTTCAGATCTAGCAAAACCAAATGTATTCAGAGGGTTACGTTCACTCTTGAAAGTCAGAATTGCTCATTCTCAGCCACCTCAGAAGGCAACCTTTTCATGAATGTTACATGACCTTTGTTCACCTTGCAAATTAGTGTAATTAGAATTTTTATTATTGTTGTCTAACAACCAGACAATCATCAATGATGTTTTGACGTGGCCAGCATCAGGTTTTTTTTGAAGGACTTCTACTAAAAGCGTTAAAAAGTGATGTTAAAATTTGTGTCTGCGAGGAGGACAATTCCACCATGCCAACCAATGACCCATGGGGACCTCAGCAACTCTGGGCTGCACAATGCAATGATCCTACCTGGGCTCCAGAGCTTGCTACTATAATCTGAGGCCATGTAAAGGTTCTGCCCTACAAACCCCTACGTCTGCTCCCTCTGTGTTTAAATAGTGGTGCACAAGCCCCTTTAGGTGGGAGGGACTCATAAGGGGTAGTCTGCCCTTCCTCTGAGTGTATGTGTTTGAGCCAAGCAAGCCATCAATTTATTCTCAGGAGCCTCCTGCTGACTTTTCTTCTCTACATTCCCCTTGCAGTATCTCTTTCCTTGCAGTTTCTTTTTGCATGTGTGGAAGTGACAGGAGAACAATACCATGCTTAAACGAGATCAGGTAAAACAACCTTACTATTAGTGAAAGAGAAGTGTGGGACAGGGAAAAAATACAGCATTTGACAGCAGGAACACTTAGAGTGGCATCAGACCCAAGCTGTCCAGAGCATGTTGATACAGAGAAAGGGTGGAGTTTGATGTGGGACAGTGAACTTCTTTGATTATCTTTCACTGTTATCACAAAGACAAGTTTATTTTAACTAGAAATTGCTGGTAATTACAACTGACAGTTGAATAAGAAGCTTATTGAAAGAAAAACCTGCTGATTTTAAGTCTTACGATTCCTCCCGCCCAAGGAACAACAGCCCAAACCTTAGTCAGGGATACCTGTGGCACCCATGTTCAAGCTGAATATCAATGAGCTCCCTAGAACCACATGCACTCCCATTACCCTTCTCTCCCGGCTGCTCAAACCCAGGACAATTTGAGCCTCAAGTTTCCTACACCCACCTGCCCCTGTTGTTCTGCAGCCCCCCTCCTCCAGTGCAGTGCCCAGCACTGATTGCAAGGGCATGGTACAACACTTCCCTCATGGGAGGCTCTAAGTGCAAAGTGTGTACCTAAACTTACTGCCAGGGAGAGGCAAGAAGGAAGTTTGTTTAGAGATGAAACAACAAAGTACAGCTGAAGATGTATAACTTCTCTCTACATGTCAGGAAAAAAATGGTAGCTTATTTAGCTAATGCAGAATAAATTAGCACTTGCTAATTAGAAAAACAACCATTGATTAAGAGCTTTACTGCAATGTAGGTGAGTTTCCAGGTAAGGCTTAAAGAAACAATCAATCTCAGTCTTTTTGCCTTCAGCCGTGCTTTTCAGAACAGGGAGAGGAATATAAATTTGAAAATCATGGTGATGAAATATTATTGCGAGTAAATATTTGGAAGCTGGGGAGTCAACACATGGCCTTTGTGATTTTTGCACTACTAGACTGTTTACTTTGAGAATCAGATGCCTTAGTTGTTATTTCACACTCTGACCTTACTGCAAAGGAAAAAAGAAGTACCACCCATGTCAGTCTACTAACACTGAGATTAAAAACTTCTGATGTTTGGTGAGAATTGGTTCTTAAGGCAGCAAAGGGCCGTGTGGAAAGGAAATAGAGCATCACAAGATAATGGCTTCAGCCTGCTCAGGGTCATAATACTGTGCATATCACATTTGATACAGTGAATGATCAAGGTATTATTGCCGTGTTCTAGCTAAGGAAAGTCAGACAAGAAGCTTTCAGTGACGGTGGCACAGAAAGAAAAGAGCACTCCCTTGCAGGCTTCTTCTTGAGACGCAGATCATTTGAAACCACTTTATAGTTTTAACATTTGATTAATTTATAAACATATGGCCCTAAAGGAAATATCTCAGTGTGGCAAACGGGATACCCGATGTGATCGAACAGCGCATCAATCACATTACTGGAGGTGCTGAAAAGTGCCATCAGAGCCCAGCACCCACATTTGAAAGCTGAATCCAGGAGCAGGGGAGAGCAAGGAACAAAGAGCCTTTCTATCCCTGTGCCCACTTGCACAAACATTGCAGCAGGTCTGAGCCTCCACGCTCTTACTGCCTGCCTATGCGGCTGTAAATCACATCAAAGAGATTCTCGGAAATGCTGCCCTGAGGAAAGCTGCAGTCTGCCCACAGTTCCTGGGTGGTGGGACCCTGGGAAAGGCACAGCCCTTCTAATCATGTCCCATTAGGATCCTCAGGGTGGACCTGAAGTGAAGCACCACAGTTTGCATGGAGAAGACACTAAGAGATAACTGAAGTGGCACCCTTGCTCTGTGGTCTGAGGGCTGCAATTTGATAGAAGACTCGGTTCCTGGTGTGACAACTCATGAACATCCACGTCCCACTGCAGGCAGCCAGCTCAGCAAGGGAGAAACAGAACCGACTGTCCCCAAAGGCTCCTGACCTGCTGACCAAATTATGACCAGCAGACCTTTCAGACCAAGCCTGGCTAGAATTTTGGCCCAACTTTTTTGGAAAATTTCTCCACTAAGATATGTCATACAGTAATTTACCTGCAAGTCTGAATCCCTCAGACCATGGTTGTCTCACCTTCAGGAATGCTTATTGGGCTGAACGTGGTGCCCACTGTTAATTTTTCAGAAAGTGCTGTTGTCCTTGAAGCTGACTGGGAGTAATAGGTACCTGTGACTTTGCCTGTGATCCTCTGTCTCATGGTCAGCTGCTCTGTTTGGACACAGAGTCAAGTTCCCAAGACAAAAGTAACAACACTATGAGAGAGGCAGCACTGAGAAACAACCATGGTTTCAAAGGCAACTGGTGTCTAGATCATATAATTTGCTATTGGATTCTTGCAGATATGATGCACGTGTGTCTTGTTTGGTTTTGGATTGTGCATCTACATGAACACTCCACCCTGAAAATCAAAGCCCTCAGGCAGGATTTTCCAGCCGAGGTTGGAAATGAAATGGAATAGAAATGGAATGAGTGCTACCCAACTCATAGCCTGAGAACAACCCAAAGCCTGTTGAGGTCCATTAGAACAAATGCTCTAGTAAGAAAATGTTTACTAGCAAAAAATAATTGCAAGTTCTGATTTGCAAGGTGAGGGGCTGGGAGCAGACTATTCTACTACTCTGGGGGCCGGGAGGTCAATTTGTTGGGAAGGGAGTATTCTGCGGGAAAAAGCCACACCAGCTAAAGTCTTAGGGGGAGTATGAAACTCTAGACAAAGTACCAAAAACTATGCCATCCTAAGGTTTTTCTTTTTTGAAACAAAAGCCAAAGAATAAACAAAAAAGCCCCCATACATTAAAATAAATGTTATGTTGTGATTAAGTGGCAGAACAGGTTTTTCAGTCATTATTTTGCAATGTTCACAATATCATATTTACTGTTACCTTATGGATTTGTTTTAATCTGCTCAGTTGACAGTTCTCAATGGCAAATTCCAGGTACACCTGTAAATCACACAGTGTTTTTTTCTTCTTGATTGCATACACATAGCTGCTCTTTCAAGCTGAAAAAGAAAGCAGAGCTTAGAAAAAACCTGCATAATAAACATATGTGCAAAAGCTTATATATAGGAATGTCAGATATTTCAGGAGCATGGAAACAGATGGCAGTTAAGAGGTAGCATAAGTTTATACAGCAAAACAATATTTAATTGTAGAGTAATAGAACAGGAGACTTACTTTTTTTGTCATTTTCATTGATTTTAAATTTTTAATTTTTTATTTGCTTTTTAAATTTTCTTTGATTCTACGTATGAGTAACAAACATTGATTAAAGACAGGTTAGTTTAGTATTAACACATGGCCCAGAGTGAGCACTGAGAGACAAGTATCTTGTAGTAAGTTATTTTTTGAGATAACACATTCTGTTTCTTTCATAGGAGTATTTGTTCCTGTGGAATTTCGAGCTTAGTTTTGTAAATGCATGAAGTTCAGATGGTTTTGTTACAGAGATGGGATAAGCATCCAGATTTTACATTTTTCATAGCATTTGATATCTTTAAAGCTTCATGTTATTACTGTGAATGTCGCTGTTGATTATGACTGGATGCATGAGACATGTTTGGACATACAGCTCTTTCAATACTGAATTGAAGGCTTGACATCAACTTAAGCATAATGAATTTATAGACACCATATGCTTTTGTCAAAAAATCTAATTGCTTCCAAATAGCACCTTTTTTGTGGATGTGATGCAACTATCTGTAGCACTATTGCTATGGTTGCCACTTTTCTGGGTTTAAGTATGTTCAAATGTAATATAGTCTTTGTCTTTGTCACCACTTTATCAGTGCTGGTGATTTGCATTTGTTGTGCTGTTCTTTGTTTCTCAAAAGTGAAGTAGCACTTTTTTTCCTTTTGCTAATATTAGTGGCTGTACTGATTTCAAGGAATTGAGTTTGAAATATGTATTTGTATTTTAGTTCCTATAATTATATGCATGATTTACATACACAAAAGTCAGCTGGATGAAAAGAAGAAAAGACACTTTACAAACACAAAACCTTTTGTTTGTGTATGATGTCATGTTGATGATATGGATAAGTTTCAGTGAAATTCTTTTGCCAGGCCTGACATATGAGCTTGGTGTGCTTTAAAGAGGAAGGTGGCCTTTCCCTATTGCTTGCAGCCATTGCATTTTGACCAGGGAAGCAAAGAATAGATCCTGTTTTGACACATTAAGTATGGATAGAGAGTGTATTTCTCCACAGGTTTTTGCTCTTCTCTGTACCTGGGTGTCTTGAAAAAAAGGTAAACATCTCAGGTATCTTTGCACCCTCCAAGTTACATTCTCCTTACTGAGGAGTGGTCTCAGTGTACCAGAAAGTGATTTGTTTGCTGACTTACACCTTGGTCCATCAGGATGTGCTTGTCCCCCTTGCCCCAAATGTAGTGCAGATGCACAGCTGTACAGTAGGCCCACAGCATACCAGTCAAAGGGGTGCTGCAAATCTCATGAGTATGGTTCCAAAAAAGAGCAGACAGTTCACATGAAACCTGACAGTCTGTTTATTTTACTGCAGAGGATAAAGCCCTATTTATTACTTAACTCCGGACTTTCTCAGCTTCAGTTAATGAACAAGCCAAGTTAATTGCTTGTGCATGTGTTCTTTTTGATTTCCAGACTCTTCTGGGTTTGATGACTGAAATAGACCGCATCAAACATGAAAAGATTTTTTTTTTTGTATAAGGTGCATCATGAATGTCCTGGCAGAGCTGCCTAGAGTTGCTCATAGTATTTGTGGAGTACAATTGCAGTCATGGGCTACAGTAGAAAAGTTTTACAGAGTGGAGGTGTCAGAAGGGTCCTGGAATAAGCTCCCTGAATCATCACATATTGTTTATCACCTGAAACACTAAGCACAAAATATCAGATGCCACTGAGGAGAATTCCTTTCTTCTCCTGAAGTCATTGAAGGATGACATCTCTGAGGAGAAGAGATGAAAAGTATTCCTGATTTCTGTAGATGTTACATACTCACTCAATGGTTCTGGATACCTGTAGCTGGCAAGGAAATTCTGACAAAGCTTACTGTTTTTCCAGATAGATTTCAGCCTTTTCTTTTAGTTCAGAATCAGTTATCTGAAAATAAAGAAGAAAATGTATAAATCATAGGTCTGCGTCACTTCAGACAAAAGAACCAGTGATGGAACTCCATTTGCTCCTTTACCATAAAAAGCATGTGACACTGTTGGCCTCCTTAAAAAAAAAAAAAAATCTATGTAAGAGTGAACAACACACTTCAAACAGAATTGTATTCTGCAGGAAATCTAGCATGATCTTATTCACAGGCTGAGAAATCAGATAGTCTTTGTCTTTGCACAGTTTCCAGGTTGTGGGGTGTGATGATTTTTATAGTCACTTCTCCCTGAACTGCAGCAAAGTTTCTAGTACATGGGAATGTCTTGGAAGGCCAGAAAACAGACCCTAAATATAAAATACCTTGGTAAAATGCTGCAGTAAAGAGCAGATTGACTTTTACACAGATTTGCATAATTAGTAGCTGTCTCTGTCATGTAGAATAAATGCTGCTGTCTAGAGGAGAACTTTGCTGTTACTTTGATACTGAGACTGCACAGAGCTTTGTGTTTGAAGGCAGCTCCTGGGTGGTTTGACTCACTTTCTTGAGCCACCTCCTTTCATGCTCCATAGATGTAACCAGTGGCAACCATGCTCCTATCCAAAGAGCTCCATCCAGGTCCTGGAAGCCAGAGGGATGACTCTAAGCCACAGGTCTGCCTGGCAGGCTGACTGGCTGGATGGACAGACAGAGGTCTACAGTAACCTGACAACAGTCAGATGAAGCTGGAAAACACTTTCAGAGGGAAGTGAGGTACCTCACAGTCCTGCACTGGTCCCTCTATAGCACTAAGATGTCCTTTACAGCAGCATATATTGTCATGAAGTAAATGTCACCTGCTTAAACTGAGCAAGGAGAGCCATGAGTCCCTTGAAGACTTCTCTGAGGAAGACATGAAGGACCACAGAGCCCCAGACTAAAACTGGGTCTGCTTTCAACATTTTACTTTCATTTACTTTAACTATCCTCCACTGCAGAATTTTACTTTTGCCTCCCAGAATGATAAAATTTTTATTCCTTAAATAGTTGGAAGAGAAAGGCAATGAAAAAGAGATATGGACATAAGGCAGAAGGTAATCTGGCATTTGCTAATACCAGAATATCTCCAGATGGTCTTTGCTGAGGCAGATCATAATTCAGCCTACTGCTCATCCTTTATTCAGCTTTCAGAGATAAATATGATAAACTTTTGTAACTTGGAATGTATTTACATAAATTTGTTTTACTTTGCTTATTAACACTGGAATATTTTGCTCCTTCTTCAGTCAAAATTCCATGCTCCTTCTTTCTGTAAAAAGAATTCCTCAGATCTGTGAAATTTCTCCTTGGTTGATCCACTTTCACAGGGGTCAGACTAAAAGGGTACCAGCAAAGCAAATGTGTGCAACAGACAGAGATAACCAGTATAGAAAGGTTTTTGAACATAGCCATGGACTTTCTACTATGGTTATATTTTTAACTCTGTAACCTTATTTCTCCCAGATTCTTACGTTATCATTCACTGAAGCATTGTGGCACACCAAGATTGTTTGTTACATAGAATAATGCACTAGCCTAGGTCTTTTGCAGGACTGGAATTTGTTCCATTTAGTCCAAGTTAAATTATAACCTTGCCCATACTTTCTACACATTTGCAAAGCATGTTTGCATGTACATTCCTATTGCTTTATAAATAATTATGTTCAGTGTGTGATAGAAAATTTCCAAGGAAAGCACCAGTATTATTATTGAAAAAAAACTTGGAAAGGATTAAGAATAAATTCATTTGGTCTGATTTACAAATATTTGCTTGTATTTTTATAAGCTCTGCGCAGGCATAGGGAGTATGCTAGGTATGCCTAGTATTGCAAATATAGAGTGCTTTCACTGTATTATTTTTGCCATTCAGTGGTGAGAGGTGACATTAAAATGATTTAGTAAAAATTAGAAACTTGCAGAATCTCAGTTATTGAGATGTCTGTTTAATATTCTTGACCCCAGCTCAGTTTATTATATGATGTGTGATTATTTATATGATGAGACTATGATCTAATTATTGAAGTCACCAGGCATCAGTTTCAATTTGGTCTGACATCTTTTCTTTTTTTTTACTGGAAGATGCATTCTGAATTAACAGATCTTTGCTTAATTTGTTTGCTATGCTAACCTCTATACCTATAGCAGAAGAGCAGTGCTGTACCTAGCCTTATATTCTAATGAGAATTTCCTCTGCAATAGACCTCAGTCCATTTTTGGGTTTGTGCTGATGAATGTAATTTTAAAATAATCTTAGTAGTGACTGAGTGTATTAGCATATCCTGCAATAAGCCTTACAAAAACTCTACCAGCCTTTTCCTTTTCCCTTTGAACTTGTGCCACAACTTCAAAGAGAGAAGAAAACAGGATTTTATGCATTTGGAATAGCTAATAACACAGTACTGGATCAGCAGAGAAGCTAGTGCAGATAGCTGAAAAACATGGAAAGAGCTTCTTTCTATGAATATGAACTAGATCACTGATGTCCTAACTATTATTTTCTACTTATATCAACTGTATGTCCTCTATAACTTCTATTTCTCTCCTTTTTGAAATTTTTCATCCAGTAGGCTTCTGCTGCAAGAACTGGGCAAGGATGAAATCAGTCAACTGGGTATTAACCAAGACGTTCTACTTTGAAAGTTTTCAAGGCAGTGTTATAAATTGCAAAACTTGTAGGTCCAGCTGCTTTCTGAAAACCCAGATCCTCCCAAATATTATTAATTCTGTAATATTTTCACAGCACTGTTTAATTCATTACTAAAGGAAGGAATGTGATATTTTATTAGCATTTACTAGCATGATTTTTTATTACAACAGCTGGAATATAGTAACTAACAGCCTTCTGTCATGCTTTTCAACAACCCAGTTCTGGCTTTGCAAGAAAGAGACTTCTGAATGTACACTGTGTATACACCATCCTAACAAGATTGCTCTGGCTCTTCCTGCTATGTTAGCTGCACAGCTTCAAGAAGAGGTGTAGTATGAAAGCTGACACTGAGATCAAAAGAAGATTAGCTAGATGCAATATTTAAAATGCCTGTCCTGGAGACTGGAAAGGGTGGTACGGTATGGTATGATATGGTATGGTACAGCAAAGCAAGGTACAATATAGTAGTTCTGCCATTTTCTAGGGTTTAAATCCACCAGAGAATGTATTTTATAGATTAAACCCTACTTTCTGGACATTTTATGTCAAGCATAACCAGAGGTGGGTACTAAAGATAAATAAATAGCACCAATGTGCTTCAGTGAAAATCTTCTCAACAGAGCATAATATAGAAACATAGAATCATAGAATTGGCTGGGTTGGAAGGGACCTTGGAGATCATCAAGTCCAACCCTTGATCCACTACCGCTGCAGTTACCAGACCATGGCACTGAGTGCCACATCCAGTCTCTTTTTAAGTATCTCCAGGGATGGAGAATCCACCACTTCCCGGGGCAGCCCATTCCAATGTCTGATCACCCTCTCTGTAAAGAAATTCTTTCTAATGTCCAACCTAAACCTCCCCTGGCACAACTTGAGACCGTGCCCTCTTGTCTTGCTGAGAGTTGCCTGGGAAAAGAGACCAACCCCCCCCTGGCTACTCCCTCCTTTCAGGGAGTTGTAGAGAGTGATGAGGTCTCCCCTGAGCCTCCTCTTCTCCAGGCTGAACAGCCCCAGCTCCCTCAGCCTCTCCTCATAGGATCTGTGCTCGAGTCCCTTCACCAGCCTGGTTGCCCTCCTTTGGACCTGCTCCAGGACCTCAATATCCTTCCTAAACTGAGGAACCCAGAACTGGACACAGGACTTGAGGTGTGGCCTCATATAATAGTTTTGCTTTAAACTGGCTCCAAATGATCCACGGTTGCTGATGTCTATGATGAGCCAGTAAAAGGCAGTGCAGGTATATTATTCTCCAGTACCTAATGAAAACATGTAGGAAACATAGGACTGTGATTTCCCACACCACCCTGCTCCTTCCTCTAAGGAAATACAAGATGATGGGACAGGGGTTTTGAGCCTCACCCTCCCCATTAAAAACAGTTTTTAAAAAAATCAAGCAAGCAGGAATATTTCAAATAGGAGATCCACAATCAGTTTTAACACAGAGTGAGAAAATGAGCTCCTTTAATTTTTTTTTTCTTTACTTTTTTATGCTTCCCATGAAAGGAAGATGGTGGTGCATTTGGCAAATTATCCAGCTTGCTGTCTGCCTGATGGGGAGACAGTACCACACAGTTCTACGTCACCTCGAGTTGCCTGTGTCTCTATGCTTGTGCATGATTCTAGAGCTCTTCTGCAGAAGCAGTAGCCATTTGGATAAAATCATCTAAATATCATGTGTTTTTCTAAGTTATGCTCAAAAGACATAATATTTTCAAAACTTGGATTTGCTCTTCTTGCTTTTCTTAATATCCCAGGAAATCGTGAGCCATTTGCAGCAATGATTAATATATACCCATTCAGCTGACAGGAACTCAAAACAGGTCTCTCCCTGAAAAAAAAAAAATAAAATCACTCACATAAATACCTGGAAACCATATCAACGATAGAAGAAAGCACATCAAGAGCTCACGAATATCTTCTGATCACCAGAAAAACCACATCAAGCACATGTACATAGCATGAGAGATGTCAGACAAGGACCTGGGTGGGTTTGCTCCAGTTATACCATGTCAATGTAGACATCCAGAGCTCAGTAGGGAAACAGAGAAGTTTATTCAAGCATTGTATATACTTATGAATTCCTATGAGACAACATTTTAGAGCTCCCCTCAGCATATTTATTTATCTTAATACTCAGAAAAGCTTTTATTGACTACTGATAAGAAAAGCATGAATTTCTGAGCAAAACATAACAGAAACAGTGATTAATTTTTAAACACATTTACTACTGGAAGATAATTCAGGAAATACCTTAAATGGATTAGCCATATGCATGCTTGTTATCTGTAAGATAAGGTTATCTGTGCTTCAGCTGCTGAGGGATGTCACAGTAAGTTTTATGTCATCATAAAACCTATGAAATGCTTGAGACTGCTGTCTAAAGCTCTTTAGTGAGGAAAAGAGAAGTATTAATGCAGCATTAGATATCAATCCAACTGTAGGGAACTGTACTAACAACAGTTTCCTCTGCTTATAACAAATACTATTACCCATCCCTGCCCTCCTGGAATCTAGTCAGGTGGCTGAAATCCTAATAAATATTACATAGCAGGATTTTCTTTGGGATTTCTGCCATGATATTCAGTGAAAAGCATAACAACAGTTGGTGTGTTGCAAGCCCTGCTTCAAATATTGGCTTCTTGTTTCCTTATGTGCTATTATTGTCTCTCCATTTCCTTAGAACATAAACAGGGGCAGGTACAGTCTCTTCACTTTGTTTGCATTGCATTTACCAGGGGGACAAAACCCTCCAGGCAGGTAAATGTTCTTCCTGTTTTGATTATTTTATATTATTCTTGTTGCTATTTATGAAAACAACTATTACAAAGTAGTAATGGCTGCATTTTCATTTGTTCCTAGACAGAAGTCTGAAAGACCCACCTTCCATCTGTTCCATTGACAGAATGCATATGTAGCTGTTGTGATAATCCATTATCAATTAGAGAAATGTCAGCTCTATTTATTAAAATACTAAAAGCCTCCTCTAATGCAGGACTTCTCTATTTGATTGGTGGCCTAGCAGCTATTTTAGCAGACCCATTAAATTATTTAATCATATACTCTCAGATGTCTGGAAAAATCTTGCTCTGTAGATATGACTACATTTGCTATCATTCGCTTCCCATTTAACAAAAAATAGAAGTATTAAAAATGTCCTATCAAATCAAACATCATATTACTTCATGAGGGGTTCACCATTAATGTGGAGAAACATCATCATGCAACAGAGAGGCTTTGGTAGGCCTAAAGATGAGCTGACATCCCAGGAAACTGCTATGCCTGAGTTTGTGGAGTGGGCAAGTGAAGATGGAATCCAGGGCACAGGCAGCTGGGGCAGGAACAGAAGGTGTGGGTGAGGTAGAGAATTGTTCCTTCTTGCTGGGCTTAAAATTCCAGCTTGGTTTTAGCAACCACAGGGATTTACTACCCTTTCAGTGGGTGGGATGGAACCCAGAGGGTGTCCTCTGGTGACCCATTTTTTGGGTCATGCCCCAAGTGCTTGTAAGATGTTGGTCCGACGGATTTCAGCAATAGGAAGTTTATTCTGATGTGGTTCTTGAATGGTTTGGGAGATGTTTGGAGGGAGGTTTGATGTAGGTCATGGAGCACTGATGTGGTCTCTCTGTTTTTCCATCTGTTTTTGTTCAGGGAGGGACCTAGTTTGAGTTCCTTTTACCACATGGCAAGTTCTTCATTGCAGAGATTTTTGTATGATCCCCTTGCATTTTAGGAATGTCTAAAAGCCAGACTTGACAAAGTGTAGGAAGTGTCTGATCCTAAAGAGCTGCTGGAAAAATAGCACCCAAGATTGCGTGCCACCAGCAGCAGCATTGGCACACCAGCAGCTAGATTTCAGAAGGTGTTGTGTAACCCAATTTTAACTTGAGTTTTTACAAATACTTAAGTATTTGACCTTTTACAGGATGTCTGAAATTTCTATTGGTTGCTTCTAAGCACCACTGAAGTGGGATTCAGTACATCAAAGCTGGGGTCTTGCTCCAATACTTTAGGGCAGGCTTCTCTTGGCAGCTGGATGTTGGGTGATCAGAAGTACCTACCATTTTCTTCTGGAACAAATAGACATCCTCTGGAAGTATATTGGCCTCCAGAACAGGAAAATGGGGAGAATACTAAAAGGAGGCTCTGTGGGTTCTCTAAATACCTGCAAATTGTTTCTCTTTCCAGTGACTGAATAAAAAGGATAAGCAACTAGACTCAATCTCCACAGACTCTTTTGAAAATCTGACCTTAATTTAGTAAAGGACAACTGAATTTTCTGTTTCCTTCTAAGATCTTTGAGAGTGATCTCTGTAGAAGTAATGTTTGTAAATGATTTATTGTCAATTTTCCTCCTAGTTTTCCCACTTTTATTTGTGTTCCAGAATGAAAACATACAGTCCATCCTAACTTAGAAAATTTCACGGGAGTATAAAATACAGCACAAAAATCACTTCTTGAATACTGCCAGGAAATCCACTTGTCAGGTTCACTTGAGAGATGAAGTCTACAATATTTTGTGCCCCATAATAACAAAGAGGAGGAAAAAACGGAGTTACAAAGTACAGACTGTAAGCCATTCCTAAATTTTTGGAGAGCAGCTGCTCTGCTCATAGTGAGGCTGTGAAACTGGGAGAGGAGGTTGTATGTGGCAGCAGAAGAAAGGAATGAAGTAACTAAGATAATTATGATATCCCATGTCCTTGGTGGATGACTCAAGAACTCATGACTCGTGCTTTCCATGATGAACTAAACAGCATGTACTGACTTTTCCTCAATTTATGTGTAGGCACATGGACTGAAATAATGGGATTCTTGTGTTTGTTTTCTATTTCCACTTGTATCTCTGTGTACAATCACATTGCCTGCTGTTCCCCAGACCATATAATGACCTATGGCTCACACTGGCTGTGGCAGATCTCCCATAGATCAGCTGCAAACAAAGTAAAGAGCTCATGAGGAAAGAAAAAGATTCAGTGACAGATTGCCAGCCAGATCAGTAATTCAAATGGTAACTCAGCCTCTTTTTTGTAGCACGTTAGTGACATTTCACTGACAAGGAAAAATGATTGTTCCAAGAAAAAATACTGGTGGATAGGCACACACTAACTTTTCCAGGGTCTGGAGATCTTAAAATTGTGTTGGAGTTTTGCAACAGCTTAGTCTGTTTGGGGATGGAGAGAGGAGCAAAAAAATCATCATTTCTTTGATATGTGGATAAAAAGCATCATCTGCTGTGGCAGTCACAACATATGTCTTAGTGTTGATATTGTAAATTTAAGCTTATGATTTAACATTATGATTTCTCTACTGTGCATTATTTCTTTACTGGAAATGACTAGATTCATATAGAACAGAAGAATAAATAAATCTCTAGATACTGAAATAATCCAAGAAAATCTTGGGCATTCTGGCATGTTTGTGCACAAGGCTTTTGGCCCATTTGTGGTGTCACCAGTCTGAAAGACCTTGCAGACTTGCAACACAAAAAGAAAAGATCTAACACAAGAGCTTTCAGGTTTTGCAGGTAACTGTTGTTGGAAATCACAAAAGAGACCACAATTGCCTGCCAAGTCAGATTGAACTGTGCTAAGATACACTTACCTGGATGCTTTTGTTGTACACTGGAACAATAACAGCAAACAGAAAGCAGATATTTATCTGGCTGCATAATCAGTATGATGTGTGATGGGAAAGAATGGTTTGGCAACCAAACTTGAACTAAGTTTCAAGAGCCAGATTGACACCAAACATGCTTCCAAATTATGAGAACATGAAGGATTCTTTTGAAAACAAAGGATAAGCATCAAAAATAATTCTATGCTGAGCCTCTTATGCAAGATGGTTTTACACTTTGAAAAGGAATCTAAGAAAACTCTTTAAAGTGCATTCACAAGAACAAGATGAGAAAAAAGACTTCTCAATTTTGTTGACCACTGATTAGAACTGTCCTCACCATGACACACAGTGTAGCTGCTAATACAGGCAGTAGCACCAAAGTCTTAATTTCACAACTTTTACTTCCCAACTCAGATGTTTTCTGCATTATTCTGGGAGAAAAACCCAACAAAGGGGTTGTTGGGTATACAAAGTGGGTTGATGGGTTGTTGGTATACAAAGACAGCATTTTTGATTCAGAACTACCTGACCACAAACTGTCAGGTGGAGGCAGATTTTCTGATAAAATACCTCTATTTTTTCCTCTGTTTTCCTACTTTTCCTTATTCATCTGCATTGAAAGTTGTTGGAGAAGGACACTGTCTGTATGGATCTTTGGTTGACTGATGCTTGTCTCCTTATGTTCTGTCCTACTTCTGATACAGGAAGCACAGTAGTGAAAGACATAATGCAAGACATTCCTGATTTAGTTTTCACAAACTGAAATACTGATAGTACTTAAATCTTTTAAGCATATAGAAAACCTGAAATTTCCTAATCTCAGAGAAATAAAAAAGGTGTATCACAGCTGTGGAAAACAAAATACTGTTGGCAGGCTGGAATAAATGGTGAAATGATGGCTCCTTATCAGTAGATGTTCATATCCTTTTGTAAATCTAATTGAAAGGAGGCAGAGTTATTCGTTATCCAGCAATCTTATGATGTAGGTGGTATTTCTTATCAGCATCTGGAAACAGCAAAGGCATGTCTGGTGGCCCCATTTTTTGGATTTGAGCTAAAACTTGAGAAAGGGGCATGTAAAAACAATGTTTACATGTACTAACTGTATTGTGCTGTGACAATTTTAGCTTTGTTATCATATAATCCCCATCTAGTTTATAAGCTTTTTGGTAGCAAACTTTGCTGTTCCCCTCAAGTTGACATACACTTGGTGAAAGTACTTATTTTAAGACTGCATGTAGTCTTGTCACAATTCATATTATATTTCTGCACCTGGAGGATGCAGAAGTCTCAGTCATGTGCACTGCTCTAAAGCCCACTTGTGGAGAAGAAGCCCTTCCCTGAAAAACTCTGATCATTTTTAGCAGGGTTCTCTTGAACAGAAGGAGGGAGAAATGTTAGTTTAAAACCAGGTACAATAATTGTGTATAGTGAGTAGCTCTATGATCATGAGCTTAAATTGTGTTAAAGTGTCTAAGCCTCAGATGTTGAAAAATGTGCATTTGCATTGATTGCAAGTCCTCTTCCTACACTAACTTTTAAAAAAGTTTTTTGCCAATTTTTTTACCACCTCAAAAAAAAAAAAAAAAAAGACCTTTTTCACCCCTCTGTGTTATTTCATAATTATGGGGCAGGTGAAAATGATAGAATGTTGAAGAAAAGGTAGAAAATGGAGAAGGAGAAAGAAGTGGAGTATCAGGTGAAGAGAGCAAATAATTATCTGACAATTTCAGCAATAATATTTTCTGGCCACAGTGAGAGGTCTCAGAGGGGGCTGAGAACCTTTTATGTTTGAGGGAGGTTGCAGGAAAGACATATTTTCACTCCCAAAACAGAGATGTTAAATCCTGTAAGTTGAAATAATGCTGAACTGCACATCCTAGCAGACTACCTAAATCTCTGGGCAGTGGAATAGCCAAGGGAAACATCAGGGGGTCTGTACCATTTTAGGGAAAAGCCTTTAGAATTGAATGAAGTACTGCAAGAATGGTGTAGGGATTTCCATAATCACAATTAAATCCTGGAAGAATAGTTTGAATATCTGTTGGAGACGGTATTATTTTCAGCTACATTCTGAAGTCCTTAAGCTCAGAAGCAGGGTGGGTCCAGCAAAGTCTCTGTGAGAGACGATGCAGCAAGAAACTCAACTCCTGTGGACGTTTCCAAGCTGGCACTATGTGTGCTCTGTTGCTGTGTATTTCCATTCATTTGATTAAGCTGTTCAAAGCAAACATACAATACCTTAAACAAGTTTCTGCTTCATCCATCAGCACTTAATGGGCAAATCAAATTTAGGCTAATAGGGGTACAGTTAACAACAGCTGACGTACTACTCCAGCTAAGATTTGATTGTGACTGATTATGTTGCACACGTCAAGATCACTACTAATCTTTGGCATGAGGAACCGATTAAAAGGGATTTTATTTTTATGACATCAATTATATTTTTCTTTAAGAACTTCCCACAAGCAATCTGTTGGCATCACAAAATGTTTTCTGATCACTGATGGAGGCTGGGCTGAAACAAACACTTTGAGTGAAAAGATGCCAGAAGTTTCTCTAAGTATGATGACATTCAAATAATTATATGCTATCTTCTTTTCCAGTTTGTCAGAAGGGTAAGTAGTGCTCTGCCAAAATACTCACCCACTTTTCTGAAAAGATGGTCATACTCACATTTCCAGTCCCGAAGATGTCAAATTTATTCCAGAGGAAAAAAAAAAAAAAAAAAGTTGGCAAATCCTTTGCTGCATCTTGTTTTCCTAGTGTTCTTGTTTTCCTAGATGTCATAAGGCACATCCTTATTTTTTACAAGACAATCTTGCTTGCTCTTTGGTCACCCTTGGAGTTGCCATTTTACAGCTCACAGAGAAAGTCTGGTTTAAGAGTCATGGATAGCTTTGAAAGCCATTATGTCACTCACCTTATGTAGATTTAGCACTGGTTATTGGAAGCTCTCAGCTTTCAGGGATAGGCTTTTTTACTATTTTTGCATAAATGAGAAGAGAGCATGAGAATGAGAAAAGTGACATCTTGATCTTGCTCTAGGAACACAGAAATGAGCTGAAGGCTCAGGTGCTTTTGTGGATTCTTGCCACTCAAATTTTTTTTGAATAAAAACTCTAAGAGAGATTTGTTGAATTTGCTCATATTTTACCACCATTTTAGGCTTTCTCCCTCTTCTTTGTCTAAGCCACCTGCTGCAGTCTGAATACATTTTTGACAAGTCTACATCAAAGAAGTTCTTGGGAGAGTCCCTGCCACAGGAGGTGGTGAGTTCAATGTTTCTTTTATGGCAAGTGGGTTTTTTTTTCACTGAATCAAGTGATTGTCACTGAGCTACAGGATTCACCTGAATGTGACTATCAACATTAACATACATATGCACCTTCATTTCTCATTTAATCTTTTAGGGATATCCATTTTACACATTTTTCCAGCTCCAATATGCTACAGTTGACTGAACATGTCTCCTTTTTAAAAAATGCTGACTTGATGCCTGAGCTCAGTTTTGCAGTTACCTTTCTTCTGCTAGTTTATTCCTGCTAAGTTAGAAAAAAAGACTTGTCTTCCTTAAAAAGTTTTTTTTTAAAAACTTAATTTCATTAATAACTAAACAAGCCTTTAAAGTACTCAAATGCTTAAATACTGGAGGGTGGAGTGGTAGCTTTTTCTTTACAAAACATTTGAAATATAGCATTTCACTTAACATGAACTTCATTTACTCTTTTTATTTCTCATATTTTGATATAATTTATATGTTTTCATTTTTTACTAAAAAAATGTTTACGATTAATTTCAAGGGACTGAAAAATCAATTATGCATGATATTTTAGAAACATAGATCACATAATCTGTTTTGTTCCCTTGCTGCTAAAATAAACACAGCTAATTAGAGATGGATAATAACAGCAATTCTTATAAAGTTAAAATCTAATCCACCAAAAATTATGTTTTTATGATATCACCCCTTGGTCAGAGCTTAGGAAATCTGAGTCTGATTCCCAGTTCTAAGCACATCATCTCATATGTGGTGTTTCATCCCACTTGAGCTCATCACCCTGGCACAGAGACACCTCCAAAACTGAGTCATCTTTCATATGCCAGATGCCTGTCCATGCTAAAACCCTAGGGAATGGCTATTTCTTTGTACTGAGTACAAAGCTACTGGGTAAGCACAGGTAAGCATTGATAATTTGGGGGGTTTGTCCCATGAGGATGTTGTGCAGGTGGCTAAAGACCTATGATTTCTCATGAGAAAGAGGCAGACAACATATCATGGGATGGGAAGAGATCAGTCTCATTTTACTAGACAAAGCCTGCTTACTGTACTTAAAAGATAAGTATCCTGTCTAATCTCCTCTTCTGGGTGCTATTGAGTGGAAAAGGATTGACACCTGCAAAGCTTATGTGTCATATCTTAAAAAAGGTGTCACCAAGAAGTCTCTCATACCAGCTAAATATAGACTTGTCTCTCTTCATTAAGGACAGAGGAAACATAAATGACCAGTTTTGACTAAATATGTTCCTTGAAGATGGCTGAAGTTAGGTGAGATGCATCCTACATTCAACAGTCTCAACCCACACTCAAAGTTTCCACTTTATTCTTCACAGTTACAAAATGCAGTTTCAAGACATTCTTCTACATTGTCCTCCCACAAAAATGCTCTTGGTTTCAACATTCCAAGCTGTTGCTGCCCAGGGCTTATTAGTCTGGGAAAAGCGATCCTACCAGTTCTCATAGATCTGGGGAGAATTCCCATAGATCATTGTTGTTTTCAGTCATTATTCCATGAGCTGCTCTTAATTCAGAGTCTGCCTTCATGTATAACGTGTTACAGAGCAGAAAAGTTACCATCAAAGTAGGAAAAGACAGAAGTGACACTTAAGTACTAAATAGATTGCACTGAATTGTGGCATCATAACTCATGAAGAGAAATTTGTGATTTGGGGAGAGGTTTGTAATTTAGCATTTCCCTACATTCCTAAATTCCTACATAACCCATGACAGTTATATGGTACCCTGGCTATTTGAGCAGTAAGTCTGCAGATGACATTAAGTTGGGAGGGAGGGTTGATCTGTCTGTTACCATTTTTCTTATCCCAAACAACATCAGGAATCTCTTGCTCTAGAATGACTTTCTTGGTACCTTCAATAAAGATGCTGAGAGTTGAATGGCACAGGAAATGGTCTGTCTTCTCATAGTTAAGGATATTTCCACAAGAACAGACCAGGGGTATGTTGGTAATATGAGAAAGCATTGCCACTGCAACTGCTTTTACTGTTCTGGGAATTTATCAAGGACTTATTGCCTACCAGTTCAGTCCTATTCCTGAGCGCAACATTCACTTTAAATTATGTGTATACCCACAAGAATGTATTTGCCTACTCAACAGAACTATTGTTATTGCTTAGAAAGGGCTAATGTTGTTCAGCAAAATTAAGAACTGCTCCAGAGCTCAAACATTTTTAAGTTTGGAAGAGGTATGTAAGTACACAAATAATACCAGTAGTAGTAATAATAATTATGATAATAATAAAATACACCATATGTTGCACCCATCTGTCTGATCTTAACCAGTTATATGAATACAAAAACATTCTAGTTAACTCTTTCGGTATCATTTCTGAGCTGACTGTGAGTTCAGGAGTGGAATATGCTCAGGAAATCCAGATCTGTTGAAAAAGTCTCCTTATTTCCAAAACCAGGGAGGTTTTTAAATGCATCCAAGCTTTTGGATGTTAACCAAACATCTTTTGCAGTATGCCCACTAATGATTGGTACCATGTGAAACTGTAACTGTGAAATTCAGAAATAGGAAAACCTCATCTGGTTTTACCATAACATTTCAACTCATTCCTTGTACATTGAAAAACTTATCTTCACATCCTTGTTTATCCGTAACACTCTGGGGAAATCATACCTCCTGACATATGTAACACCAACTAGAAGTTCCTCATCAACATGGAAGTGTTCCAGCAAAGTCTGTTTCAAAATTTAAACACAAAGTCCTAGGAATGACATATGGGAGCAATGACATATGAAAATAGATTTGCATGAAATGCCAAATTCTGCTATCTCAATGCCTCTCTTCTTTCCACAGACAGCTTTAGCCTGTTTTCACTTACTGGCATTTTCAATCTACCAGCACTTACAGTACTTGCATGAATTAGATCATGGGGGATCTTTGTTTTGTTTTCATTAATTGGAGGTTAGCAAGAACTCAGTGGCAGTGATTATAATTGAGATGAGTCTTCAGAATAAGAGAGAAGCTGTCAAGCATTAGAGAAGAGAGTATGAACAAAAGGCAACAAGTTCTGAAAGAAAACAAGGAATGTGAAATAGCGTTTCCTGGACTCTCACACTGAGTTTATTTCTAAACTGGAGTTAGAGCTCCTTGCACTCCCACACCTCTTCCAGGAGCACCCTGTGCACCACTTCCCCATATCCCAGAACTCAGGAAAACCCTGAAGATCTGATAAGTTCCCACAGGTCAGACAATCTGTTTGTCTCCAATTCCTTCTTCCTGTGACAGTCCCCTCTGCTTCCTTCTGAACCCCACAATGAAAAGCAGCCTGGGTCCTTCACACTTTTATATTGCTCAGCATCCTCTGCTTGTCAGTGGGTGAACATGTTTTGGGAAGACTGTCAGATGTGGGAGGGGAGAACTGAAATGTGTGAGCATGTTAAAAGCTGCTGTTTTGCCTAGAGACTACACTCAGCCAATGGAAGCTGGTACCAGTACGAACTGCATGCAGGAATTCCACGACTTCCTTTCTTGCCTCTCTTGGCGTTCTCCAAAATTTTGGGTCCATCCCACTGACACTCAGATTATGCTCTGAGATTTTGGAATTGGTTCCATATACTGAAATATAATAGTGTTAAGAAATGGGGCTAAGGCTTAATTGCCTTCAGACAGTGAATATTTCAGCATTCATAGGACTAGTAGAGACCTCACAATACTGTGGCTTCCACAAAGGCTCTTAACATGCTCTGCTACATTCCAAGCTTGAGGAATCTTTCTGCTAACTCTTCTTGAAAAACCAAGAATTTATATTTATACCCATTCTGGGTTTCTCAGAACACTGTCTGTGGCTGACAGCTCAGTTTAGCCTCAGCAGTACCTCTTCAATTGTGGCTCCAGGATGGGTCTCATGTGAGCTGGGCAGCCTGAAGGTCCCTCTAGGGCTCTAAAAATGTCTTGAAGGGCCTCATCCTCTCCCCCAAAGTCCCTGTGTGGCCTACTACACTTTTCAAGTTCTGGTACACAGGTTTCTCTTATAAGTAACCAGGCAAGATGTGCAGCAAAAAGCTGGGCTTTTGGAGAGGAGGATTACATTAGTGGTCGTCTGTTCCTAGTTTTACTTCAAATGCCCCCAGATCACCCAGAAGGTTTTGGGGGAAATTTATCTTGGTTTCACAATCCACAGAGGGTGTGACATTTCTCTTCTTCACAGTCATGGTGTAAGGCAAGTTGAGTAAATTTTATCCAGTACTTTAGGAGTTACAATGGAAAGTATTCCTATGAATGTTTCCATGATATTTTTCATTAATTAAACATTTCACATCTCATACAAAAAGATTCCATTGGCATTAAACAATAGAAAGACTCTGAATGTAACTTTGGTTATGGGCAGAATGAGACAGTATAGAGGACCAGATTTTCTACCTTTTTTTTTGTAACTTCCCACTCTTCCAGCACAAGACCAACCTGAGAATGCTGAACACCCCAGCAGCTCACCCACCTGCAGTTTTTTATGTCAGATGCTACCTCCAAGTGTGGCAAAGCCGTAATTCGGACAACTCATGGATGATAAGGATGATGTTTTTGTGAGCAAGTGTTTGCCCTATTTTCCCTTCTTTTGTGATTTCCTTGGTGGGGCAGCCAGGTACAAACACAGACCGCTGAACACTAGATGGAGACAGATGCTCCTGCCACTGGGTGTAGAAGATTTCCTATGGTGAGCTGACATTTCCTATCAAACAAAGAGCTAAGGCTAATGAGGTGCTGACTGTTCTGAAGCAGCAGGAGGATTTAAGAATTAGAGAGGTTTTACTCCCCCCACGTCATCTCAGACCTCAGCAAGCAGCTTTTTAAGGGCTAAATTTGAGCTTTGCTGTCATGTGAATGTTGTATTACTTCGTAGCAGAGATGAAGGTTTTATGGGACCTTGAGTAAATCTTGAAGGGGTGAATCCAAGGAAAGGGTAACTGTCCTTAATCTCTTGCTACTTTGTCTATGCCTGTGATCAAAGGTCTTTGCTAAAATCAGAATTATATTTGTCTTTGGGGACCTACCTTCAGTTTTTCATAATATATCCTGAACATAAATACTCACTGCAGCATTGGAAACAAACCAGGTAAAAGGTGGATTAAAGGCTGGAGTTGGGATGAGATAAATATCTGGAAGTTTATAGCTTTTTCAGAACATATCAGACTGTCCACCAACCTGAACTTTCAGTAGTCTTGTGGTAAAAACCCCATGTGTAAGCAAAGCATGATAGATGGAGGCATTTAATACGTTTGCATTAGAGATGTCTTTGTCCCCCAGATAAACACTCACGAAGTTTTAACTTTGAAATTCAGATTGGTTTTGAATATAATAGTTTGTAGACAATAAAAAAAATGAAAATTGAAATTAGTTTCTACCAGGAATTAACAAACAAACACTTCTAATCTAAAAGGGATGTCCATTTCCCAGAAGACTCCAAAGACTATGCTATGCTCTCCTTTTTTTTTTTTAACCCATCTCTGATTTTGATCACTGATAGGAAACTGTGCAAAAGAAAATGGTCTCATCTGGAACTGAACAGGAGCTGGCCTGTGGGAGGCAGCAGAGGTTGGTAAGGGAAAAGTGGGATGCTGCAGTACCTGAGGTCCCCAGCTCAACGAGGATGAGTGGCTCACCACCAACCACATCAGCTGTCCTTCAGCCTGAGGTCACTGGGAAGTAGCTGACACCTACATGAAAAAAAATAAGATATATTGCTGGGCAGAGATATTAAGTAAATAGGGTCCCTCTGCCAGCTGACACCCTCTCTCACCCAGTAAGGTTGGTGTGCCCATACCCAAGACTCAGCTATGAGCTCTGCTCTGGCCCCAACTGGCAATGTGACTTTGAGGAATTTTTTCATCTAGGTGAGCCTTCACTTCCTGCCCCCTCCCCCCCCCCCCCCAAAAAAAAAAATAGTAAAAACCAAAAGTTAGTCCTGCCTGAATCAAGTGAAGTAGAACCAATGCATCTCCTGAGGTAAAGGAGATCCCATGAAATACAGTAGACAGTTATGTACCTCATGCTGATGGATAAGAAAAGGCCATAGAACAGAACAGAAAAATTCACAAAGTTGATTCTTTTTTCTTTTCCAGACACAGGTTATTTAATTATTTTTTAAAGCTGTTGGTTGGGTTTTTGTTTTGGACTTTCTTGGTTTTTTTGAATTCTATTTTACCTCACAAACAAGCGTAGATACCCTAGTCCCCAGGTAAGAAGAAAATGATGCAATGGGGAACAACTGATGTTAGAACAAGTTGCATCACTGCAACCAGTATGTTTCATGGAAACAAGACCAGTGAAGAAAAATGCAGCCTGGTGGCAAACACATTTGCCAAATATGTTTCAGTTAAAGCCCATTCTCACTCTGACTAGTAAATGTTTGGGATGAAAAATAAACTGACCTCTGATTCAAACAAAGTCAAAGACTGGAACAATTCAGTTGTGTCAGAAATGTGGGGAAGATTTTTCTGTCTTTACACTGCAGAATGAAAACCTGTTTCTGCTTATAAAACTAGATGTGATATCTTCTGAACAGTATTGCATGTTTTTGATTCACCCATTCCCTCCCCCATTTCCTGGCTTTACAAGCAAAAAAAACATGAAGAAGATGTCAAGAAAACACATTTGTTCTGGGGAAAGAGCACTCCGGTCCACACAACCACCTGAAGCTCAGCTCTGAATTTCATTCATGTACTCAGTAAATGGGACAACCTGCTCTCTAGCACTTGTCTAGTGAAGTAGGTTGCTCTGACAAAGAAGCAATTTCCATAGAAGTAAATGTAGAATCAGAGTCTCTGAGGTAAAATCCTTCACAGTTGAAGGATTCTTCTTCACCATCAGAAGTAAATGGAACACTGATACTCTCAAAAAGCTGTTATGTTTGCCTCCCTTTGGGATTTTAAGAAAGATGTGATTTCTCCTGAGAAAAATCTCCAAGAGAAAGTAGAAGAAAAACATTATTTTTGCCTAGATTATATAATTTTAGATAAGGTGCAGCGAGAGTGGGGGCTGTGGTCTGGCTTTCAGAAAGGACAGGTTCATGTATGGACAGCTACCTGCTAGTCTAACACTTAACTCCATAAAATATCATATTTTTTGTGACCATAGCTCCAAAAAGCAGGGTCTTATTCTCTTGAATAATGCATTCTACCTTTTTTTTTCTTTTAAATTTAAAATGTATTGATAAACCTTTTTTTCATAGGTAATAATTCTCTTGTTTGGAAAGTTGCACAAACCCAGATACAGTGCATTTAGATCAAGGGATTAAATAGTTCCAATAGGAGCAGTTGAAAGTTTTGTGACATTTGTCTTAGATAAGCCTTCACTGGACTGATGATTATTCAAAAGTTGTCCAAATTACATGAACCTGTTTGGGACAGAAATACTGAAAGATTAAACCTGAGAGCCTTTCACTAGATTCTGAAGTAAATGCCCTTCTTGTAGTGAGGTGATTGATTGGTGCAAAGAGAGATTTGGAGAATGTTTGTCCACATTCCAGCATTCAATTTTTCTGTAATTCTCTCCCTTGATTCCATTCACACAACGAATCTTTTTATTTCTTTTTTATGTCACTGTCTGAGAAATGTCAGATCTTCACTTGTATCTATAACAGGAAAAGGGTGCTTAAGCACAAGGAACTAATTTGCTTCAAAACTACCAACAGTCTGGACAGAGGCCAAAATGCAGAGAACAGATCCCACCTCCAGAACAATTAATACTGAACTAGCAAAACAAGTATTCATGAACATCCAAATAACATAAGCAAGATTATGAGCATTTGTATTACGATTGCTAAATATTTATGCAGAAACTGAACTTGCTGCAACTGTGTTTTGGCAAAAAAGCTTAAATATGCCAGACAATACTTTAGCTCTTCTCTGAACCCGAGAGTGTGAAGAGTTACTGATGATGGAGGTGGCCACATCTCAGCTTTCGTTGCCTCAGCACAGAAAGACAGGGACCAGATGTAAAGTTTTTTTACAGCAGGTCAAAAGCAAAATAAGCCAGTGACTGTGGTGAAAACACTCAAATTTCCATGAACTCGGCTTTTATCCACAAATTCTACAACTTAAAGATCCAGTTGTTGGACTCCTGAGGAAACCTTGTATGCTGCTGTTTAGGAAAGAAGATAGTGTTAGGGGAACACCAGATCTCAAAATAAAAACCCCCTTCATGGGCCCAGCGTACTCTGTGGTCACCAGGGGATGCAGTACCACCTGCTCAAAGATTGTGCCACCACAACACCCTCCTTGTTTCCAGGAGGACTAAGGAAACCATTGCCTCCCTGAATCCCAGTGCCTCCTGGGCCAGTCCTGGGGGGATACACAGAGTCCCCTGCCCAGGACAGGGGTAAAAACACAAAGTGCAAGTAAGACAGACAGAAGACAAATACACGGGCTGTGTAAGCTACAAGGAGCGCTTATTCAGAAGTAAGCTTGTTTTTTCTGTCAGATCACCCCCTTTTTAATTAGACACTCAAATTATTTGGCAGAGAAGCAGGGGAGCATGGTTTGTAAATCAGGGAACCTGCTTCCACTCTCAAGCCCTGCGTCATTGCCTTGGGGACTGTTGCTGTAGCCAAGGTCCGAGTCAGTCAGTCCTGCTGTCTAGCCACAAAAGCTTCTTAATACAAACATTGCTGAAGGCTGCTCCCGAGCACAGCAGATGTCTGCAATCAGCTATTGACTGGCTACTGTGTTTGTCTCATGGGCTGGCCAGTACCTTTTCTTGACAGTAGATATCTAGGCTATGAAATAATGCAGTTGAGAAGAGTCATATAGTCATGGAGATTACTAAACTCCCGTGGGACAGTACCAATCCTTTTGCATCACAGAGACAGCAGACATTAAACAAAAGTAGGAGCAGGCTCTGGAAGATTTGGTTATGACTAATCTTTTACAGGGAATGAGTATTTTCCTGTAGCTCCTTTGCTTCAGTGTAGTTTTGATAAAACCTTCATAGACACGTTATAGTGTTCCCCAATAACCTGATGGGTTATTTCCAGCTCTAATAGTTTTAAGCAAAATACCAGGCACCTTATCCACTTTCCCCTCAAACTTCCTTTGGAGCCAAGAGTTTGTCTGAATGAGAACAAAGAAACTGAGTATCTTGCTCTACTTATCCAGAGGCTGTCACCACCAGCACCTGTGGGTGACCCTAATGCCACTGATGGCAGACAGCTTAAGTTCAAAACACCTCTCCCCTTCCAGCTCAACTGCTTTTCCCATTAACCCCTGCTCACCTTAACATGTTGAGCTTTGTATTGTAAGGACATTGTGCAAACAGTGGCAGAGCAAACACAGGTTGCTCAGGTGGCAGGTACAGGAATTTTTGCAGCATTCAGTTTAGATCAGCCCTCAGGCAGACACTTGGTGCTTGCTCAGCATCACTTGTTAGCAGCAAGCCAGTGTCCTCTGTGTCTTACACATATTTTGTTAGCTCCTGGAGGTCCCAGCTGGGGTCCAGGGCCTGCTGTGTTGCAGCAAGACACATGGCTCTAGTCTTTTTACTGCAGAAATTACCCTAATTTGTGGTTACTATCCATGCTTCCACTCATCATATTTTTCACAGTGACTGACTGAGTAGCTTCATGCCTTTGCTTTTTGTTGGAGTTGCTCAAGTGATATAAACCCTCATCTGATGGAAACTATCACCACTCCACAAAAGGTATCCTTCTGTAAATTTTTATAGGGGATGAAAGCCTTGTAACCAACATACAGCTATATTTCCCTGGAAAAGCTTTTGCTCCGTCTTATGAATAAATTAAAGCTGACTTACTCCAGTTTCATCTTATTTCAAAAAGTCAGTTACTCAATGGGGCAACTGAAGCAGTATCAGAGGATAACCAAGAAGGGATTTATGAATAGCAAATGCTGGAGGCAATGTATTTCCAGGGAATATCTTGTGTAACCTATGAATGCCTTCTATAGTTTAAATACTGATGAAATGGAAGACAACAGCATTAGATTAAATAGATCAATATTTTGCCCAGCCTCTGCAGAAAAGTAGAGACAGAGCTAAGGGATAATATAATGTTTTCAGCTGGTAATATTTGTCTAACTTAACCATTAGACAATTACACCACTATTATACTTTTTTTTTGCTATTATACAACTATACTACTATACCACTGATTTTACCTGGACAAGAACACAGTGCACTCTTCTGGCTCCAACTACCCATAGAGGTAATAATAAAGGGACCTCTAGAGATCACCTAGTCCACCCCCCCCCCCCCCAACAAAGAAGGGCAACCTAGGGCAAGCCACATACAGGAATTATTCCTGATGGGTTTTGAAAGCCTCAAGAGAAGGAGACTCCACAACCTCTCTGGAGGTTCCAGTGCTCCATCACCCTCACAATAAAGAAGTTGCTCCTCATGTTGAAGCAGAGACAGCAGAGAACCTCTTGCTCCAAAGGCTGTACTTTTAACATGCCTACTGATGCCAAGCTACAGGTCACAGCTGACTACAATATATGCATCCCACGGATACATATCCCACAAAAATAGTGAAAGTGTTGAGAGCAAGCAACGATGTTATTGATACAACAGCACCTATGAAGATCTTGCAGCTCTGCATTATGGCACAGTTTGTTTAAAAAAAATTAAACAATTCAGAATCATTCATTAGAATGACCTACACTGATATTCAGAATAAAAAGCAGAGGATACTTGTATAATCTAGTTTTTCCCAGTTACCACTTTGCTTGCCAACTCTCCTCCCTCAAATCTAATCCTTTTTATATTTTACTTGTTGGTTTTTGATTAGTGTGCACAGCTATCACCATAGTGCTGTACAGACATCTTGTTTGATCCATTGAGTACATAGGCACAAGAAGCCTCTTCCTGCCAACAGTACCAGATAAAAAGATGAAATAACTGAATTGCTTCATAGGTTAAACACTGTGCAATACACAACCAGCAGCTCATTCTTGGTCCCGTCTCTTGCACAGCATGCTGTGTAGGAAATGGTGAGAGGGAGGAAGGAAACAGTAAAGGTGGCCAAGTGTACATAGACTGAAGTATGAATATTAGGAGTAAGGAAGAAAATTGAGAATAGGGGGAAAGGAAAAGTGTGTGTTTTCAGGCAAACTGCTTTTGGAAAAGAAGCTTTTGAACAGTAAAGCAAATATTGTTTTATACTGTGTTGCCCATCTCCAATCACAAAATTTTCCTTCTGCTGGGATCCATCCACAAGTTAGGAGTTTTAAGTTTGGTTAACTTTTCAAGTTGGGAGAGCTAACAGTATGTTCTCAGCATGCCTCATCCTTTCCTGCCTAGTGCCTTATGAGCAACCAAATCTGTTAAAGCACAATGCTTAGGATATAGATCTTTTAGCTTCTTAACATATCCATTGCCTTTCACACAGATATTTCTCATGCTGAGACCATGCCAGAGAGATTTCTGAGAAATCTCCATCTGTTGTATGATGTGCCAAACGCCGTGAGACAGCTAAATCCCTTCTCCAGCCTGACTTGCCAGTGAGATGACTCTGCAGACAAGATGTGAAACTTTGTGGGCTGGATTTCTCCTGCAGGCATATTTCCACTGATGGCAAAGTCTATTCTTCCTTGAATCCTGGTCGTTGCACTCTTGGTGACCCGGCTTCACACTGAGTAGTGTGGTAGCAGATGGCTTTTAAACCCCTGGGGAAAAGTTATGCAAGATGAAGTAGAAGAGTTAAAAGTGGTGAGCCAGATTTCCCTGGGTAGGAACAATTAATTTTTCCAGGAGAAAACTGCCTCTCAATACTTACTTGTCCATCAGCTGGTAAAAGAGGACTCTGAGCCAGATCAAGGACTGGAGTGCTACTTCCAGTAATCAGCAGTCATATAACCTGATTATGAAAAAAACCCAAAACAAAACAGTGAGACACAGCTGCCCTGTATCTTTGAAACTTGAATAAGATGTTATCTTTGAAAGGTCATACGAGTGAGATGTCAACAGGGATGTCAGATTATTTGCTCTCTGAAAAATCACAGGGCACATATGACTGCACTGACAATTTAAACTAGACTTTTGCTTGCCCCATAACAGGTCAACAGGTTTGAAAATACTTGCCTGGATACTGTCAATTTCTGCATATCAAAGGCTGTGTGAGATACACAAAACACTCAAGATCTGCTATCATGTTCATAATTTCCAGAAAACCCTAGTAGAAATATAGCCTTGTATCACACATTTCAATGTCTTATTCTTTCCTTTCTCCGAGTGGCTGTCTCACACAAATGCCAAGAAATGAAGTACAGTATGTACTGTACCTGTAGTTTATGCATCTATTATTTGTGCAGATTTTTTCCAGGAGTAGATCATTTTGGGCAGAAATTGGTTGCCAGCTAGGAAAAGAGAGAAGGAAAAACAAAATAATGTTCCTTAGGGTGGGTGGTACTAGTAAGAAGAACACTATTGGTCTGTGCAGGCAGCAGATCTGGGCTTGGTGGTGTCACTGACATCTTTGGAGAACAGCAAGAGAGGAGAACTATTACAGGAGCCACAACTCCAGCATGCAATTAGGGTTAGGTAAAGGGATTGAGTAATCATGCAAGGGTTGCTGTTATATAACTTGTACAGCTGTGCCCAGGGAACAGGGATGTAACTTAATACAACAGCAGCAATTCTTAACACTGTGACTGCCAAGGGTCAATTGCTGTTCCCATTAAGAACCTTGTTTTACAGCTAATTTAGAACCCAGACACTTGAATTCACAGCAGGCTAAAGCTTGGCTTCTGCACTATTATTTTTTTCCCCTCCACTTTGAAAGCCTAAATTAATTAGATAAAAACGAAAACAGAATATAGTTATAACTATTGGTAACATTAATTTAGACCCAGAGCACTGAAAGCACTCAAAGGAGCTTGATGGTTTTAGACTTGTATTTTTTTCACTTAACACAGTTCAATTTCTATCTCAAAACATACATTAGGTTGGACACTATACTGGAAGCCTTTTCCTTTGCCATCTGTCTACTTTTGTGCTTAATATACATTTAATTTAAATTCCATTAATTTATATCTGATACACTAGTTCTGCTTCTCAATACCTGATAATGGAACATTTGAAAGAAGCACTACATTACTTAGCTTTATAAGAAAGATTTTCTTTCTTGTTCTACAGAATATTTTCCATTCATGTTATTTTGTTAGCAATGTTAACCACTATTTGCAGCGAGATTTTTCATTTTTGTCACATACCTAGAGATTTTTGCTGTAGTATCACTCAAAATTGTAAAAATTCAAATTTCTATGTAGAAACTCAGGTTTATACATAGAAAGACCTAACTTGAGCCTCAAGTGAATTTCTGTTTATAATGCACTTTTGTTATAAATTGCTTCATTACTTTGTAATTTACCTCTGTGGCATCTAGCCAGCAGTAAAAATAGGAACATTCCCAAACTTCGTATTTTTGTGTAAATTAAAAACAAACAAACAAACCAACCCCAGCACACAAGAGAAAATTTGTTGCATTAAGAGGACAGTCATTAGATAATAACTTAATTCAGATGGATTACACCTGGTCTGTGGTCCAGAGATAAGCTGTACAGTCACAGTGGAAGTCTGCAGGGTAGCGTGCTCCATACCTCATTCCTAAAAGAAGGTTGTAATATATCTTTAGGCACACAACACATACCTTGTGATACCATTTTCATTCATGTTACAATTTTCATTCATGTTACCCTTGCAACACCGTGGGAGCTGGAAGGTCAAGGTTTAACCCATCTTTACCCACATGGCACCATTTGGGAAGATCAGGTGTAGTCATGGCAAAAGACTAAGGGATGATCTGTGCAATTCTTCTCAAAATAACTTGACCACAGAAAACAAAGACCAAGGACACATTTCATAAATCCTGCTTACCTGCTATTCTGTGGGCACAGTTTTAGCCAATAACCAGGTGGCAGATGCTCTTATACCCTCACTACCCACCCAGATGATAAAAAAGGAAGAAAGGGAGAGAGACTACAACAGGGAAAAAAACCTAGAATAATTTTAATGAAATAATAATAATGACAGATGACACACAAACGTATATGGAAACATGGAACCTTCACTCAGTTGGCAGTCACTTCCCAAACAGAAAAGTTTCCAGCTGGACTCAGCAGCAGGTGAGGGCTCCCAGTGACAGCCCACAACAGGCTTGAAGCAGCTGAGCAAGATCGACTCGGGAAGGCAGAAGACAACCTGTCTCGGCAATTACCTTCTCCGGGGAGAAAACAGGATGCGGGAACACCAGAAGCAAAGGCAGCGATGCCAGAGAGAGCCCAGCCCAAGCACAGGGGGCCCTGAGGAGCCATTTTATACTGAGCGCCAGGGCCAGGAGCGCTGTGATTGGTCCGTGTGGGTCACCTGACCCGCCCTCCCCTCCCCACCGGCACCGCCTCTCCCCCACCGGCGCCGGCACCGCCGCGGCCCCGAACCGGCTTAGGGGGGGTGGCGGTGTTGTCCAGAAGGTCTCGGGTCGGTATGATGGATAAAGCAGGTTTTAATCCCATGTTCTCAAAGCAGGACGTCTGTAGAGCTGCATGGAAAACAAGTTTAAAACGTAGAAATGCAAACAATTCCTCAGTTTCTCACAAAGAAGCTGGAGGGTTCTCCCCTTCCTCAAACACCCGAACTGGGTCAGCAGGGCTTCTTCAGAAGAAACACGGAGCAGGTTCATAGCCGCTGCTCCCCGATGGGGTTCTAATCAGAGATCGTAACTGCACAGACAATGTTTCAGCTGAATCAGGATGGATAATTTTATTCTCTCTTTTAGCTCTTCTCCTCCAGAGCTGCTAAAACCCAAGTGAGCTCTGTAAACAACTCCTGAGCATCCCGGTGTGCAGGGGGGGATTAGGGTGTGCTGGAGGATTACCCCAAATCAAATTATGGAGGCTTCGTGTTTATAGGAGTTCCATATATTTACAAACATTTTTCTCACAAAAAACATGTTAAGGATTTTTTATAGGGTCATTTAACTTTCAGATGTACTTCTGGATTAATATATTATATTTGCAAATTTTTCATTATGCCTTTGCAAAATGTTTTATTAATTAGATTTTTTTTTTTTTTTTTTTTTTTTGGTCTAATTATTTAACTACCATGCATGTTTACACTTAATATGGTGTGAATTTACAGAAAAAAATGAAAACCAGGCATTCATAACATAAGAAACAGGCTTTGAGTACCAGGTGGCAAACAGCAAGGGGAGAGGTAAAGTGTAGAAAGTCAGTCAGAACCTTTTGTAATCATTTGGCCCCAGGAGACATTTAATTTGTTTTTTGTTCCTGCTCCAATGTATTATAATGTTATTGAAGTTGACTTCATAGGTCAAGTGTCACTAAGAAACTGCAGATTTTATTTAGAATTATGGGTTTCAAACCTGCCAGAGAGTCAATATTTATCAGGGACACAACATCTAATATTTTTGTTTTCTACATAGCCTAATCTGTGCTCTAAAATCGAGAGCTTGGTCAGGGGTCCACTCAGTTTACCTCTCTCTGTAACAGTGTGTACTGATTCAAACTGCTGGCTGCCAAAAGCAAGAATGAACCAGAGTCTTGTTAACTAATTAAAATGTTATGGGTTTGCAGTTACTGGACTACCCATGACCAAATTCAAGTTTTGGTAGTTGTTTTGGGACTATGCTGGGACCTCCAGTCCAGGAAATGCAGAACTGTATGGTGTTTTTTTGGTATACATTACTAATAAAATAAAAATGAAGCTATTCCATCTTTTTCATGGCTCCAATCAGGTGTATTCTATTTCAATGATCAGTCACAAAAATAGTAAAGGTACTTTCTTTTAAATCTTGAAATTTATTGTAGGGATAGAAAAATCTTTTTAGAAAGAATAAAAATCTAAATTCAGCAGAACTCTGATTTACCTTCACTTTCATTAGCTCTTCCATTTCTTGATTTTAAGTTGCATAAAAAAATCCAGAAAAGGCCAAGATGGAACCTGACATTTCCAAGTGATCAGATGGAAGAACTAGAAATCTCCCAAAATGCCTGTTCATTGCCCAACCAATTTTACAGAGTAGGTCTTGTCAATACTTACCCAAACCCAGCTGAAATTCCATCTGAAATCTTTTAAGTCCTTCTGGAAAATCAGTTAAAAAGAGTGGCTCGTTAATCACTCATTAACTTACAAGTAACTACTTTGGAACCTTATATTGTCATTTGGTTGAACTGCCAATAGGACTGGTTCCATGTGCCTTGTTGTTAGTGTTCTGACATTTGGGATTCTCAGAATCTGACATCAAGATCTAAATATAATAACTTTTTTTTTCTTTTTTCTTTTTTTTTTTTCTGGTGAAAAAGTCGTACTTTTTCCATAGCTGACTTTACAACGTTTAGACTTTGAGTTCAGCAACTGTATTTGAGAGCTACCTCTGATGGCAGAACAGCAAGGGCTTTTACCAGATGGACACTGTACAGAAGCAGGGGAAGCAAAGCTAGTGGGGGGTTACCCTGATCCAACTCTTTCCTGGATGATTTGATGAGGTGCCTAAAGAGAGATATAACCCGTTGTTATGAAGAGCTCTATGTTTTAAAGGTCCTTTTTTTTTTTGGTTTGGTTTTAATAGAATTTATCTGATCTCACTCAAATATAAGAGGCAAGAGCAGGAAAAGGGGGTCATCAGGAAAACATTCCCACCTTCCTGTCTATCAGAAGAATTCCTCTGAGGTCAGCCCCAGAAACCTGCATCAACTGCCCTGAAAACAATCAAGAGCACATGGAAGTGGCACAAGAAGGAAGGACCAGCAAACTGCAAATGGTTCCTTTTGAGACCTTCTCACATGAAGTGCTACATCAGTTCTGGGGAAAATAAAAACATAGAGAAGAGTCTACAATGGTGACAGCAGGTATAAGAGGCAGCATCTTTCATACAAAACAGTGAAGAGAGAGGGAATGCTGAGCAGATGTGATGGTGATTTTCAGAATATGGGAAGTTATAGAAAAAGCGTGTGCGCTTTTATATTTGGCCTTTTTCATAACGCAACAGAGATGGTGTGCTGGTGAAATCAAAAGGCAGCAGATGTGAAACAAATGAAGATATTCTTGGAGTTCCTGATTAACTTGAGGAACTTGTTGATACCAGACATCACTGGGGTCAACAGTTTAAATGTGGACAAATTAGAAAAAGATGTGGAAACCCTGGTAGCTACTCTCCTGTGTAGCTCCAGAGACTTCCCATTGTACAGGGCACACCTGTTCTGCTCAGTGTCTGAGCACCAAATTCGTTAAGATGCTCCTTGTAATGTAAAGAAGCAAGGTCATGCTTGCAGAATGGGATCTTCAAGTAGGATTAAAAAATCACTTCAAGTGTTTTTATAAAATAAAAAAATTATCTGTGACAACTGTTCTCAGCACTTTGATATCAAACAGTCATTGGAGATTGCTATTGGGAACTTCAATGTTCTTTCCAAGTACAACCCTTGTCGTCCTATGCTGTTGGCTTTCATGTAGAGGAGGAGTGCCTCTGCTGCCTGCCCCTTGCATGAGTCTAGATTAACAGGCTGGCTAACTGCACAGACATTTACAAAAACCTTAAGAAAAACAAGATCTGAAATCTATGTTTAATGTTCCAGCTGCCTGCAGACTGAAGAATAAAGTAAAAATTTAAATGAGCTCACCAAAAATAATGAAGTCTGGCTGAAAACCAGCTGGGCAAGAACAGAGTTTAAAATCTGGAGTTGCTTGGAGTACTGAATCCGATTCCAGTAAAGCTTTAGTATGATTCCAGAAAAAAATCCAATTTCCATGCTGTTGTTTTCTCTGGGAACTATTTTTTAAAACTAGTTGTTCCCATGCCATCCCTTCAAGAAAGCTGTTTGAAGTGGATATAAATAAGGATAAGGTTTTGACTACCATTTTCCCTTTTCAATGTCCTGGTTATTGGTGTAGACTTTATGAACACAAGAAACAGTTGATGCCTCCTCAATTGTTTTTATTTAACAAAAAACTCATGTCAAAGGAAATGAAAACCAGTACTAGCATCTGAAAACTAATGTAAATAACACCCAGCTGCAAAACACATTTGTCAGATGTGGGCCCCCAGATCACAATGAGGAGGCGATACCCAAAGATGAGGCACACGTTTGTTTGAGGCTATTTACTGGTAAAACTTTCCACTGGAGACCCTTGTTCCATCAGAAGGGCCCTTACTAGGGTGTTGCAAAAGGAGCTGATGGCAGAGCTATATCTGAAGAAGGTAACACTGAAAGTTGCTAGAACATATGCAGAAGGAACACAGGTGCTGGCTCATTTGAAGTGTTTGGCATTGGTCTGAAATGTTAAATCCACAGTGTACAGAAAATATTCAGATACATCAGAGGTACTTAAAAGCATACTGCATGTAAAAACTCAGATTTACCTATGCAGAATAGAAAGTTATTTGTAAAGCAAGTTGATGCAACAGATGCTTATGTCAAGTGGATCTCTTATCAAAGACTGAGAAACAGATTGGTCTCGATAAAGTCCCATTAACATGGTAAAGAACTTGTTCCTGATGTCCATGGTACATGAAACTGCAAGAAAATACCCCAAATAACTGCAAATCAGTATTCTGTCCAGTACAGATTGCAGGCTGATAAGAAGTGTTCCAATAAATTGAGAAAATGTTAGCAGACATAAAAGTGGATTAAACAGAAAAGCAAGAAACAAATAAGGGAAAAGTCTTCTTTTTAATATTATGATCTCATGGCCAAAGAAACAGTATAATGAAACCTTCAGTATTAACAATCCATGAAATGCTCATGAAAAAAACCATGTTGCAGTGTGTAAAGTGAGAATAAACAATATGGGGAATAAATTGGCCACACTGGAAGGGAAGAAAGTCCTATACAGCAAAAGGCTTTGAAATATGGAATTATTGTGACTGTCACCAAGTCAAAAAGGTGACATGGAGTAGTTGCACAACCAGTGCAACAGTGGGAGTTGTGCATCTGAAAGCACATTCAGGTATGAGCTGACTAGAGAATTAATTTTAGTCCAAACAAATTAACATCTAGTGCAACATGAAAGGCTGAAAATGAAGCCCTTTTGATAAATCACCAGTGCATGTTCTTAGTAGATTAGACCATATGTTCACAGGAAGGAAAAACATTGCCCAGAACTATTTAAATTGCTACTATTACATCAGCCCCAAATTATAAAAATAGCAGAGAACTTTTTACAGATAAAGTCATTCTTAAATCAGCAGAAGGAAATGGATTGCACAAAACCATTATTGCAACAGAAAACAGGCTTTTATTGCCCCCCCAAGGTCTCAGCATATTAGCAGAGGCTTAGTGAGCGCAATCATAAAACAAAAATGCAAGCAATACATTTGCCAGGAAGCATCCCATTGACTGTGTTACCAAATTTGGAGATGGCCTTGGAGCAAGAGATGGAAAATGGAAAACAAATAAATAAAGAGGAAATGTCATTATTAAAAAGAAAATGCATGAAAATGCACAACTGATTAGAGCCATAAAAAAAAGCCAGAAAAACCAAACCCAAACCTCAGAACATCACAAAATGGTCACAAAACATGAGAGAGTGAAGGTTGGTTTTGACACATCTACCTCAACATTTTAGAGAAAGACATTCTGGTTTAGAGAAAGGCACAGTGATGGGACAAAAATCAAATGATGGTACACTTGAATACAATAGAGACTTTTCAACTTGATTTTTGGCACATTTTCCATAGAAAAATGAAACTCAGTTTGATTAAAATGGTGATCTGCAGGGATTGTGTTATTGTCTTTGGGCATGATGGGAAAAACAAACAAAAATAGCAAGTTTCTAATCTATATATTATGTGCTATAGGTTACAAGATTTGGAATGAAAATAGCCCAACAATGGGACATTTTCCAAAAAAATAAGTTTTCACATCCATTGTATTTTTTATTTTTTGCATAAAATAGTCAATGATATTTTAAGCATTATTTTGATTTTTCTTTTAACCAATTTAATGGCCTTTAGAACATTAAATTCTTTATTGAAATAGCAGCTTTTATCTTGGAAAAATAACTTCAGTAGGAAAAATGTAAAAGAATTTTGGAGATAATTTCAGGAGCTATATAGAGAAATATTTCATACAATGTTAAAGTAAAAAGGGAAGTAAAACGAGTTAGTTAATAATTAGGAAATTTAAAACAACCTTAAGACTAATTTCCATTAAATATTTAAGGAGTTCTAACAGACAAACAAGAGGTGCATTTTTCCCCAAAATACTACTCTGTTCCAGAAGTTTCAGTGAGTCAAATCATCACTGATTATTTCTTCTCCCACGTCCTGTGTTCTCAGTTTGAATCATAAGCTGTGAGACATTGTTTGATCCTCCTGAATTTATATACATCTGTTGCAGAAAACCTCCAATATCAAGTACAATCTAAAAACACCAGAGTAATAAAGAGGGATAAAACCCTTTTAATTTGTTCTTTTTCCATATGCTAAATGCCAGATGACAAACATTAACATATTTCCATCAGCTAGCATTGTATTGCAGTTGTCCTCATGACAAATCTCTGCTGTCCCTGTAAAATATGTAGAAAACAACCAGTGCTTAGTAAAAAACTCAGTGGAAACAGTTTCACTGGAGTGAGTCCAGAGGATGGCCACAAAGATGATCAGAGGGCTAGGGCACCTCTCCTATGAAGACAGGTTGAGAGAGTTAGGATTATTCAGCCCGGAGAAGACCTGGGAAGACCTTATAGCAGCCCTCTAGGACTTTAAGGGGACTACAGGAAAGCTGGGGAGGGACTTTTTACAAGGGTGTGTAGCGAGCAAACAAGGGGGAATTGTTTTAAACTGGAAGAGGGTAGATTTAGATTAGATATTAGAAAGAAATTCTTTGCTGTGAGGGTGGTGAGACACTGGAACACATTGCCCAGAGAAGCTGTGGCTGCCCCCCCTGGAAATGTTCAAGCCAGATTAGATGGGGCTTTGTCCAACCTTGTGTAGGGGGAGGTTTCCCTGCCCACGCAGCGGGTGTGGAACTGGAGGATCATTAAGGTCCCTTCCAACCCAAACCGCCCTGCGATTCTAGGATTTGTGTAAAGCAGATGTGTTTCCTACAACCAGCATTGCAAAGAAATAACATTTAACACCTAGCCATGAAGTGGAATTTCTTCAGGATTTATGAAGGTGACTGGAAAGAAGAGGTGTTTAGAGTAGAACGTCAGAGTGGGCAGCAGGATGAGATCACAGGATGAAACAGACATTTAACTGCTTTTTTTTTTTTTTTCAGTAAGCATGTGCTGCAAACAATTTGAGGAGGATGGGCTTCCAGATAGCAAGAGGTAGGAAGCTGGGTATTGCTCTCTTCATTTCCAGCCATAGAAGAGAAAATAAACAAAACCAATTGAAAAGACTTATGTTAGTACACAACAAACTTTGAGAGCTTTCTGTAGTCCAGTGATTATCTAAAGAATTATCACATTCGCTTTGTCATTTTGGCTGCCAACTTTAGCTGAAGCCAGTCCAGAAAAGACAGGAAAACTCATATCTAGTACTTCTACTTGACTTTCTTGAAGATGAAAGTGCAAAAAAAGCAAAGTTCTGTCATCAAGAAAGACTTTTTATTTATAGGCTTGTTTGTTTGGTCTACAAGTGTTACTCAGTGTAACCGTGTCTCATCATCAGAAAAATTATAAGAAAATAAAAAGGTCTCCTCTGAAGGAGAATAATATTTTTTTCCTCTCAGTTGGCCATTTTCATTATGGTCACCCAGGTATGTGGAAATTCTTGTTTTTCCCACTGCATTGTGATTTGCTTCCCATTGACAGGAAATGTTAAATTTTGCAGTAGGAATATCACTGGCTTTGGAAAGTGAAATATAACTAGTGGCCTGAATCAGATTCTGAATGTATTTGGCGGAAATCTGCCACAATCCCAGAAATAAAAGGCTGCAAAAAATTATAGAGAAAAACATGTTGCTACAAGTTGGAAGTCTCACCTCATCATTTGTTAATTATGTGCGGTAGTTCTGCCATCTGCAGTAACCTGAGATACAAGTCAAGAACTTCTAAGGAGTAAATGGTACTTTCATAGCCATGCATAGGGACTTAATTTAATAATCTTGATGGTAGGGAGGCTCTAAAATTTTCATGATCCATAAACTAATTGCATATTTAAAATTCTGTTTCTACAATTGTCTACAAATAATCGTATTTAAATAAAAGGAAAAAAATACTGGCACTATTTTTATCAGGATTTAATAAAGAATTTGTAGTGTAGAAAGCTGATGTGTTTTCAGAGTCATCCAGCTACCATGTATCCTTGATGTCTGTCTAATCAGCACCATTTATAATAAAAGCTACAGTCTGATCTTTAAGCCTTTTATTTTTCAGGTGTTCCAGTAATGCAATGCTCTGAAAAGACCTTTCCTGACAATCTGGTAACACAAACAGAAAGGAATTGATAAGAGAACAGGATTCTGGCTTTTTAAATTCTCTCCACTGCACATGCCCCATGTCCAATGTGTGAAGCCAGCAGCAGATGATAGAGGAGCCACTGTACTCTTCAGAAACACAAAGAAAAGGCCCAGGTGCTAAAATGGGTGTAATGGAAACCAGAAACATTCACGTTCCCAGATGCAGTACTTCCTTTACCAGAGATGGCATTTCCAGCAAAGCAAACAAGGCCTCTCTTTAGCTTCCTGCACCTGGTGATCCTATATTCTTCCACACATCAAGCTGGTCATTACTTTCATTATACACAATCGTAATTTTCATTAGACGCTGCATTTTTTTTCCCTGGGTCACTAGGCAAGGTGTTAATCGGGAGACATTATACCTTTTGGACTAACACATATTTGCCATTTTTTCTGTAGTCATTGGAAGACTTCAGTAAAGATCTGTAATTTGGAAGGCATGTTTTTACTGTGAAAATAAAAGAACATACCCCACGCAGGGGAAAATCATGTTGAAAACTTTGCCTAGGGCTTCTCCACACCACCTTGAAACTCCCTCTCAGATGCTGTTACCCCTCTTTGAGCCTTCTTGGAGACTGCTTTTCTCCCTTTGTCCTTCCTGTGAGCAAGGCAGCTTTTCTCCACAAGTTCCCAGCAGCTAACTTATGTTTTGGCACAATTCCTGCCACTGATTTTGCTCTACAGCTATTCTGCACTTTGGTGAATTTAATCTTGTAAAGGTTCCTGAAGCACCTCGGGCTTAATCAGCTCCCTGTTTGAAGCCCTCAAGAAGACAGAGCACATTAATGAATCACTTCAAGATGTCCATTGCTCTGATCCTCAGTGTTATATTGGACAAATCCACAGTGTGAAGCTTTCTTGAACTAGAAAGACAGTTTTCTGTGCAAGGCAAGACTGCGTGAAACCGAAGGAACATACCACTACCTTCTTTGATTTACTTGGGATACAAGAAAAGATTCTTTCCTGTTTCTCTACAGTTCTCAAAAATCCAGGTCTCTTGACTTTTTCCTATTTGTAGGAGATAGTAGTCTACCTAGAGAATTAAATATGTTATTCAGGTTTTTTACTAATAAAAAAAAAAAAAAAAAAAAAAAAGGAAGCAGCCCTTCCTTCATTCTTCCTCACTCAAAGTGTTCTCTGTACTCAAATGACAAGGTGAATGAGTCTGAGATCAGGTTATTTGTTGTTTGTTGTTTTGCTCATTTTCTCTATAACCCCTATACAATTTGCTTCCACCCTAAATATTCTCACCAGTCAGAAACTCACTGTTAGCAGAGTCTTCTTAGGCAACCCAAGCAGAGGTGTGTGGGATCATGTTTAATATGCCTGCCCTGGTCTGCCTCCCATTACTCAGGAAAAGGAGCTCAGAGTAACATCTCTGTGATGCAGCTCAACAGGAACTGGCTACATATATCTGCTTCAGCTCACTTACCTAAATTTCACCATGTTAGGTATATCTTGCTTATTCATTTAGTATATTTGTTTAATAAGAGCATGTTAAGTTGCCCTCCAAAGACTCAAACTGCTCCTGTATTAGATTGTTCAGAACTACATAAAGTTCATATTTCCAGATACTTCTGGGAGTTTTATATATCTCTAATTCAATTAACACAAAGCAAAAGAGTAAAATGACACAGCACAGTTATGCCAGAGAATAATTTGGGCCCAGTTTCTCCAGGGAAAACTGATGATCAAGAGATAGTGAGCTGTATGTATGAACTCTCCAATGTTTCACTGCACAGTCTGTCTACATGGTCCAGAATGTAATTCTTATTTAAACACTAACACCAAATCCTATTCTGCTTGAAGAAAAAGTTGATTATTTTTTTTTAAACATTCCTGAAATCTAGGGACATAGTGGGAAATGTGGGCAATTTAAGCATTTGTGTAGCAGTCATGCATATGCAATATATATAGACAAAATTCCATGCATACATTCTGAGGAAGACAGATTGCACTTTCTGCTTTAAAATAATCTCTCTAACACTTTTGACATGCCTGAATGTTGAAATGTGTTGCTTTTTTCTGATGAACAAGGGAAAGTAGTAAACGGATGCAATGCCATTCTCCTAACTGTTGATCCCATTTATTTTGTGCACAAGGTAGAAAGAAACCTGTTTTCAGAAAATGATAACAGCTTTGGAATAGAGTTCAGCTTCTAGTCATGCTTACCGGTTGAAAAGAGTTTTCAGTCCATTTGGTGCAACAATAATAGTAAAAGTTAGGGAACCATTTTTCTCCCTCCTAAATATGTCCTAGCACCAGCATGATTTTAACAAGACAACTCGTCGTTTTTATTTCTTTCACTCATTCCTTGGGTTTGTTGCCAAGAGCAACACAAAGAATGCACCAGGGTGTCATAATAATCCTCCATTAAATCCCTAGTATTTAAATTTTAATGCTATAATTCAACAGCTGACAAAAGCCCATTGAGCAGGTCTAAGGAGAGGAAAAGAGCTGGTCCCATTTTCTCAGGGGGTGATGCTATAGCAACATGGAATGAATTTGGGGTCAGGGAACAAGCTGTCTCCAAGCTTTGTTTGCATTTCCTGGCTAAAAGTAGAATCTGGTGTTATAAATTTTACCAAAATAAGTGGTTATTTGGAGCTGCATGAAGATCGTTCACTCTGTAAAAACCTTTGCCTTGTAAAAAAGAGTGGAGACAACAAAACCAGCAGCCAGAAATACAACAAACTGACAATTTTAGAAAGTGCCAGCCTAAGAATTATTTGACAGTCCCTCTTCCTTCTCCAATTTCCCCACCTTCCAGCACAACCCCTGCACCAGAACTTGAAATGATGCAACACACTAAGTCCATTTTAAAGGAACAACACAAAGACAGCAAAGTCAATAACGTTGGAACAGAGAACTCTTATAATCATCAAAGACCTCGGGGAAAGTCTGGTATGTCATTTGTTATGCTTAGCTGTCCCCACACTGAAGGCTTTTGTGTTCTGGGGAATGTTGTTCGGTGCAGACAAATGAATACACCTGGAAGACAATTGCCCATTGTGCAAAGTGCTGCCCCCATGTCCCACCATATTCCCCTCCCAGAGCCCAGGGCCCACATTGCAGTCCGGCTGATTTTCAAAGTCGGGTTTTGCTCGAGTTAGAGCTCAGAGTGTCTATAGGTGATACGGTGTGCTGGATGTTTCTGTGCTTTTCAACTGTACTGTGAGGCATATTTTAAAGAAGAGGGATGATGCATTCTTCTTCTCATTTAAAATAACCAGAGATTCATTAGATAATAACGATATAATGAGATATAAGATATGAGATGTGCAATTCTCTGTATGGAGATACAGATTTTGTCACTGAAGAAAACTATCAGTGCTTTAGTGTATTTCACTGAGCCTTCTTCATTGTTTTTCCACATTTTTCTGAAATCCACTTTGAAATCCATTGCTGGTCACCTGTAGCCAGGCAGTGAGATGCAGGACTCATCAGCACAGGTTGTACAGGGGTTAACAGCCTGATGTAATGTGAGTGGAGTGTGTTTTGTAGGTCAAGTGATGCAGCAGGAGGGATGAAGGAATTGATCACAGAATCACGGAATCATCCAGGTTGGAAAGGACCTCTGAGATCATCAAGTCCAACCCTTGATCCACTACCACTGTGGTTACCAGACCATGGCACTGAGTGCCACGTTCAGTCTCTTCTTAAAAACCTCCAGGGACAGAGAATCCACCACCTCCCTGGGCAGCCCATTCCAATGCCTGATCACCCTCTCTGTACAGAATTTTTTCCTAATATCTAATCTAAATCTCCCCTGGCATAAGTCCATGCCCTCTTGTCTTACTGATAGCTGAGACCGACCCCCCCCCTGGCTACTTCCTCCTTTCAGGGAGTTGTAGAGAGTCTCCCCTGAGCCTCCTCTTCTCCAGACTGAAGACCCCTCGCTCCTTCAGCCCTTCCACATAGGACTTGTGCAATTTGATGTGACAATAGGTCGAAGAAGTGAGATAGACAGTTTTAATGCCTTTCAGAGGTGTGTGTATGGGAAAGAGAGGGATGAGTAGGAACTGGCACAGCAGCAACTGTTCTTACAACTCCTTATGTCTAATAGCTGCTTGGTGGTGGTGGTGGTTGAGTACAGGACACCTTGAGTAGAAGGGAGGCTACCTTGAACTGCAGCATGTACACATCTTCTTGATGGGGTGGCATTTACTGTCTCATGCAGAGCCCTCTGAGAAGGGTTTGGTGCACGGCAAATGAGTTAGGAAACCTTCTTCCTTCCACCCTCCTGCTTCAGAGCTCATTAGCGAAGGTTTTCAACAAGAAAAACAGGACTACATCGTATTTTTCTCTGCAGTTCCCATCCTTTCCTCCTGCATGTTTCTGGATGGGGAAAGCCACTGAGGCTTTGTGAGTGAACCACTCCACAGTGCACCTCTGGGACAAAACATTGCCTCCCTTATTTTGTCAGCAAATTCAGTACAAACATTTTTCCAAGCCTGCAGTTCAAACTTCTTTAGGTCAGTCACACATGCTGCTTTTTGGAAGTGGTACATCCATTTATGACCTGCATAAGCATCCATTCTCTGTCCTCTATTATACCAATATTATTAAGCTCCTCATTCACAGTCCTTTAAAAACAGAGCACATTGTGATTCTATTTTCTTTCTGATGTCTGTGTATTGCTTCCTAGTTCAGTTTTGCTGTACCTAAGATGAACAGATTTTATGAAAATTCAATTATTTTATCCTATAAAGAACTGTTTTTCAATAGAAAAGCTGTGTTCATTGGAGCCCCACTCCAAAAGAGTTCAGCTCACTTGATTTCAGGGTCTTTAGAGCAGGAATGATTCCTGTCAGCCTGCTAGATCTAAAAGGGAAGCAGTTCATGTGCAAAGAGCTTTCCACCATTATCCTGGGAAGAATCCCACTGGGAGAATAAAGAGTAGCCATAGGAGAAAATTTTTGCAGTAATGGCATGTCATTCCCTTGACCCTCTTCTGAAGTGTTTGTTTCTGTTATAGCTCAGGCAAGAAATATGACATTTTATTGTCTGAGGTTTGCAGGCAAGCATTCCTGAATGGGGTGCAGTTCTCATTGGGTAATAATCTGTAGGACCATCCAAGAGAAACCAAGGAACTGTCTTAATGTTAAAGCCTAGCAAGCTATAAACTGTAACAAAGATGCTTTGTTAGATTTTTTTTAATTTAATGTATTTTGTGTGACTGAACATATTTACACACAGATTTATTGGATTTATGTATCAGTGGCATTGATTCTGATTATTCCAGGCAACGAAGATCAGAGGCAGGGTTTTGGAAGGTTTGAGGGGCTTTGAGCAACTTTTTTGTTTGGGAATTGTGAATTCTGTTGATAATATGAAAGTCTCATAGCTTGAATTAGGGAGGACCTGATCTTTTGCATCAATCATCTTTTGCTCTGAAATTACCCTGTCATGGTATAAAGGCTGCCACAATGTGACTGAAGTGATGTCATTCTCTGGTGGTAAAGTTTATAGGTATACACAAATGGTACCACCTGGGATTTACTTCAAGGCAATTCTTCTCTGAATAGCATTTTGCTATTTAAGTACAGATTCTGGTCTGCACACTGAGGTTCTTGGAGGAGCTGCATGCTCAGGCCTCCAGCATGCCAAACACAAACATGCAAATATGTGCTGAAAATGACAGCAAACTGAAAAAAAAATGCTTCTTGAAAGCTTCCTTATTTTACAACAGGTCTTAGGACTGGCAAAATAAATTACTTTAATAGAAATCAGATATACAAATGGTGGCAAAGGAGAGCTAAGACTGAAACAGAATGGACCAGAGTGAACTAATAGTGAAAAAAAGAGCTCAGTGCATTTATGGCACTGGGTATATTTGTGTTGGTTTTGCACACTCTGCTAATAATTTGTTATGACCAGACATGCATCAGCCTCAGTCTAAAGACACCTAATTTCAGCAGTACAATATCAGAAGGCCACTTATCTGTAGCTGCAGAGCTGAGCTCTGTAACTGCAGTGGCTGTATTTCACTTACCTCAGCTTCCAATGTATGTAGAATACAAATACCCTTTGATTCTAAATATATATCTGCTCCTCAATGTCTGTAGAAGTACCTTTCGCACCCTCTGTTTGTTCAGATTAAATCCTGTGTATTAATTTTTGTTCTCTTTGAGATCTTCTTAGTTGTGTTTCATTGTCTATTGAACTCCTTTATACTTTTTGAAAGGCATCAAGTGCTGCTCGAGGAAGATTTGCCTAGGAAAAGTAACTGGCAATAGTTGTCAGAGTTTTCTTTGGTTTTGCCCAGGAATTTTGTCAAGTAATTCACAGTGAGGATTTAAAGGAGATATAAAAAGACCTGCTGGAACTATTAAAGAATATGTTGGAGCACTTCTTCCTCGGTACTATTAATATTTTCAGTGTAATAGAACAGTGAGCTCAGTCTCACAGATCAATATCTCTCGTGCAGGTAGATAATTATTAATAAGTACATACTATAAATGGTGAAGTAGAAGGTGTAAGACAGTTTGTAAGACAGTTTCTGGCCTAATGCAAATTGAAGTTGATACAGAAGGGAACTTAATATAGAAGGTGGACAGAAGGACGCAGGGTTATTGTAACTGCAACACTGCTGATTTCTGAAAATGATGATATCAAAGTGTGAAAAAGTCTAGAACTGTTGTGTTACAACCCAAAGGAAAAATTCCATATTGTTCTCTGAACATTTTATTCAGCAATTACATACTGCATCTGTCATTCAGAAAATTATAATTTACTGAAGATTTTCCAAAACTCCTGCTGTGGATCCATGGTAGTGTAGTGACCAGGCCTTTGTAATGTGTTAACATTAGGCCCCTATAATGTGTTAACTCTGTGTTTAATTCTTCATAGATGTGTTCCTGTAAAATAACTGAATTCCCTTTTTGACAGACCTAATCTCTTTAAAATAAAACAAGTCTTAGGGAAGACACGGGATAGTACATATATGAGGAATCTGACATGAAGAATTAGGTCAATTTTGGACTGCACAGTCAAGAGCTCTCAGAGATTAGAGCTCAGGTGAGATCAGAGGCAGGACATTTACTTGGTGGTGTATAATCAATAAACCTGTGATGCTACCTTGCTTAGGAAGGCTGACCTACCCTTCAATATGTGGACCAGCTGAGGAAAGTCGATTGTGAGAGTATTTCAGGATCTTTTAAAAATTACAAAGGTGAAAAGGATGGGAATTAATAGTCATTTATCTTGCAGATTGAGAGGAGACATCATAAAATCTTCAAAGAAATCACAAGTTACTGCAGTGAGGAAGAGGATATTCAGTTGTCCATGCCATTGCTAGACTGAAAAAGAAGTCTGTGGTTTCAAATGTAGCAAGGAAGTCCATATTGGAGTCACACAGAATATTCTTACAGTAAGGGTAATAAGAGACTGAGACAGGTCTTCTGGGAAGTTTAAGGAATTTCCATTAGTGGAGGTTGTAGAGAACATAATACTCAAACATTTGCCAGGTGTTAACTAGGCATAGCTGTTCCTCCTTTTAGACACGGGTGGACCAAATGATTTCTCTTTGTATGCTTCTGTGGTGATGTGGGGTGTTTTAGCCTCAGCACTGAAAGGTTGTTTATATGGTCTGCATTGTTTCATGTCAGGCATACATCTTAGAGTACCTCATGCCTTCATTCAATCAGCAGAGACTTTCTGTAACAATTTCCTCATCAGAACTACTGATCCGTCTCAATTGAGTTACTCCCAGATAAGGGTGGAAACAACTTCACTGTACTTTCAGCATCTTGGAGGTTATATAAATTTTTGCATTTTTGGAATGAATTTGGGACCTCCCAGTAGCCTGTGGATGTGAAACACATAATCCTGATCCACTTCCTAAGCCATCAGAGACCATTTTTCGGGGGAAATCAGTAGACATTTTTCCCCAATTAGAGATGAATGATGGCAAAGGAATCAGGTATAAGATTGATATCTTAAAAAAAAGAACAAGAAGCATACTACCTCAATTTTTTTTGGTTTGTTTGGAATTTGTTGGTAGCAACTGTGGCAAATGAAACAACAACACCCTGATGTCTCTTATCTGTCAAAGGAAAGGAAAGTTATTTCCCATTGTGAAATTAGCAGATGTGAGTTACACCCTGTAAACTGAACCTCAGGTCAAAAAATATTTCTTGAGAGTGAACAGTACAAAAGTTAAATCAAACACAACTTAGATTACAACCATGGTTTAACAAAGCTTGGATTTTTTTACCCTTTTCTCAGAACCAATATATTTGTTAACCAACAGCTTGCTTCTGTGAAGAAGATGCACAGTTTTAACATTATAGGGGTTACACAATATTTTCCTATGTGTTTGGATGAGCACATGCAGCAATGTTAATTAAGGCTGATTACATTCCCTGTCTGTGTACTGAGAAGGACAAACATGGACTCAGGTCACACTTAACAATGATACTTCAGTGTGGGTGTGGAAAATGATCCCATGTTTCCACCTGGGAAATCCTGGATTGGACTATATGTGTGCATGCACTGCACAGTTGGCTAACAGAAGCAATGAGAAATGTTTTGGGGATGTATTGGACTAAATAAAAGGTTGACTCCTGTGAGTATGTGCAGTGAGCCCAGATGTCTGTAGAATCAGCTCACACCAGTGCTCTGTCCACTGGTCCAAGACCTCTGGACACTCAGCAAGCCATCAAAAGCCACTGCTGCTGTCTGGTCTGGTAGCAGGACACTCAATAAGCAGTCTAGAAAGATGACAACATTTCTTTTTCCCAACTGAATTACATTTTGGGCTGTGTTATAAGAAGGGACATGTCAGAGAAAGTGGAATAACTACTCTCCCAAAACAAAGGAAGAAGAAAAGGTGGGGAGTCCTACTCAGCTGTATATGTTTCAGCCTACAGAATAATTACTGTCATACGATTCAGGGTCAAAAGAGAAAAAAAAAAAAAAAGTATCTCTTTGCTTTACATTGAGAAAATCATTGTGGCAGTATAAACAAGCAAGTAAACCTGCCAAAAATCCAGGAAAGTCTTTTCCAGTGATGTTGCAGTCTTTAAATGCAAGTGATATGTTTTCCTTCAGCTTGGGCAGTCCAAATATCAGATTTTAGGAAGTTTTCAGATTTTATATTTTCAGTCAAATTTCAGTCCAAGTTTTGCATGTTTATCCTTGTATAGAGACAGTTAGACCTATCATCTTCTGAAATAAAATTATGAAAGGAGCAGTCATGCCAAATCAGATTCCGAGGTTTAAGGTTTCTGTTTAGGGTTTTTTTTGTGAGGTCTTTCTTCTTGATTTTCTCTTTTTTTTTTTTTTTTTTTTTTTTTTTTTTGTTATAAATTATTTTCACACACAAGGAAAGATGAGCTGCACACAAGAGCTGTACTCTGCAGCTCCAAGTGCTTCCAAGTCTGAATCTGAAGGTGGGATATGGACTTGATATTTTTAGCCACAAAATATGTGAACCACAAAAGTATGTAAACTACACACATATATTTGCCCGTTCTTTTCAAAGGAATTCTCTTCATTGCAGTAAAAAAAATATTACCCACAGAAAGTTGGCAGAGCAGTAGCCCATGTCCCAGCAGATGCCTATGGAATGTTCCTGACTGCTTTGCATGCTAAAATGTGTGGCTTTATAAATAGTGTTAAAATATTAAACTGTAGCTTAATTTAAAAATTTTAAAAATAAAAAAACATGAATATTTTCCCTAAAAATCACATGTAGTATGGACAATGAACATTGTGCTAAAAACTGGCCATACCCTAAATGCTTTTCTCATCTGGTGCTTTAAAAATGCAACCAGAGTAGGCCCTGTTGCCCCAAACAAGATCATTTGCTAATTAAAGTAGAACTTGAGGAGAGTGCTGTTCATGCAATATGTTGTTATTGATCACCAACTTCATATCTAATTATGAGCATAGGTCTAGATTCAGGAAAGCACTAAGATGAATGCATAAGCCAGTTTCTCTTCAAGACAGCATATAAATACATACTGTATTTTACAGAATATTTGTGCCTGTTTTTTTCCTATTAGCTTATTCTAATAACCACCTTGCTTAAGATGTAGTTTAAGCTCTTTAAATGATTCTTGAAAGCATGCCTAGTTCTCCTAGACATGAAGACTTAAGGAGAATTCAGGCTGTTTGAATATAGCCCAGAATAATCAACTTTTAGTAGGTGCCTCAATGAAATGAAATTTTAAGGTATGCTTAAAGTTAATCATATTCTTATTCTTATTATTCTTGTCTTTTTCTGAAAGAGTATAATTGTTTTATTAAAACAATTATGCATACAAATAATAGGGTTTTCCATTACTTTAGTATATTTCATCTGGTAATCTAAAATTATGCTTTAAAGGTGTATGAATTAAACTACTAAAAACTCATCTGAAATGAGTAACTATTAACCCTGAATTTTTAATGCAAGGAGCACCTTAGCTTCCCCTTCTCTTTGATAAATATTAGCGATTGAAACTACATTTTCTCCAGTCAGTTGTATGAAAGAATTCCCCATTTGCCTTCAAACTGGGTTAGTCTTCATCACATCACTCAGTAGTCTAGGACCTAAACTCAACTACTTCCTAAATTAAATGGTTTGGTGCAGTCAGAAGGTATTTCTGTACCTCAATGGAATGCCTGCTGACTGTGTGTAACTGTCAGCTCTCCAAGGCTTTTGTTACCCACCTCCCCATTCACTTTTTGTATGTCACCATTTGTTCTGATTTATCTATTAATTCTGAGCTGACAAGTCTGCTTCAGAAAATGTCTCCCTTTTTCCTTCTCCAGCTTCTTTCAGTTTGATATTCTTTTTTTTTTCTTTTTTTTTTTTTTTTCCAGACTTTATATCCTGAATCGCTTAAGGTCAATTCAAGCGTAGTCTAACTAAAACCAATCCTTTTTATCTTACCTCCAAAACCCTTTCCACTCCCATTTTCTATGGCTGCCAAGAACACCATTCTCCTTCTCATCCAAACACACAATATTTGATTCTTCTTTTGACTTCTCTCCTCAGACTCTAAGTAAACAGTCAGCCACACATAAATTCCTCTGTCCGTCTTCACGGTGTACAAACATCTTTTCTTGAAATTCAAAATTTTACTTAGCTCTGTCCTGCTTACATTTTGAAAGCATCCTTTTTATTTTTGTGTTTAACTGGATAGCTCACTTCTCAGTAAAATTCTCTTGAAATTATGTTTTTGTGTCACCTTTCAGAAAACTTTACTACAGTAGCAATTGTAATAATTATACCAATAGTAATGGAATCAATATATGGCAATTCCAAACCTATCTTCGTAATTCCTTTTCTCCATCCCACATTTCCTCTTATTATTATTATCATCTTTCACAAAACAAATATTTGTAAATAGAGCTTACTGAAGGCTTAGGCCATCTACATTGTCATTCTTTTCTAGGGATACGTGCACATGTGCAAATAAAAACAATTTATGAAACCTTTGGCAGTTAGTTTCGGTGGTTAGTGTCTTTCTTTGGAGCTGACTCTGAGCCAAGGAAATCTATCCTTGATGTGGAAACAGTTTTGTTGACTTCATAATGCTTCTTTGTTTTGGAGGGAAAAAAACCCTTTTGAACTGACTTTAAAAAATGTGTTGCAAAGAGTCATGAAAGAAATATTTTTATTTTTTTTTTTATTGTCGGGTCGAGTAGGTCAAAAGGTGAAACTGCAACAATTTCAGGCTCTGATTCACAGAGCTTGCTGTAGAATACCTTCCCATGCAATTCCCCAGGCTGCTCAGCTGAGAAAGTGTTTTGTGATCAAACCTGTTCTCATTGGCAGGGGTAACAACAAGGGGTGTCAGGGGATGGATGGTAGCTCACTGCAGTTTTATTTGTCATAATCCCTTGGGTTTATCTTGGGTTTTTTTTTTCTTAAATCCCCATTTCCTAAGAGGGAAAAGATCAATTTGGACCTACCCATTCTTGCCATTAAATGCAAACTAAGTTTCATTATGCTTTTCCAATACATCTTTTTTATCCAAGCATATCAAAACCAAGTCAGTAGGAGATACTGATGCTTCTCTCATTCTGAACCGAACATGTGATTGATTCACAGTATCACAGCTTCAGCATCCACTCTTCTGCAGGCCTAATCCCACACAAGTAAGAAGCTTTGACTGAAAAGTGAGGTTTCTGTTACAAAATGAGGTACAAACCTTGCTGATGCTTCTGCCAGAAACAGGCCTTTCATCAGATCTCCCTTTTGTGTGGCTTGTGTGGTGTTTAGCTCACCACAGCTTCCCCTTGGTGAGCACTCATCTCTCTGCTGACTGTATGTCATATCTCTTGTCAGGTCTGCTAAGCTTGGTTGAAATTGGCTGATGTGTTTAAATGTAATAGGAATTAAATGTCTGACAGACAGAGATACACACAACACAACTTCCAAATCCTTAGTGCCTTAGGCAAAAAGTTAAACTAAAAGATTATGAAATAAAATATCCAGCCTATCCTACTCTAAAAATTAAAGCATACACTTAATAACCTTCTGCTAGAAGTTTTTTCCTCTGAAAAAGAAAAATATTCTGGCAAGTCCTAGGTGCCCAATATGGGTTCTGATAATGCCTGAGACTTGATGTGATTGTCCCTTTTATCCAACTGCGATGGCTATCAGTACACAGTTCTGTGATAACCTCAGGCAGATGAAATATGGTCTTTACAAATTACTGAAGACAATTACCAAATAAAGTTGACATGATTGCCCCATGCATATTTGCTCCACTGCCTGCTGCTGTAAAATATCAACATAAACCAACACAAACAGAGCTGAATAAATATCAGCATCACTGTTCAGGCAACATCAGCTGCTGCTTACATTCTGCTTTGCATCATAAGGACCAAATAAAGGGATCTCATTTACTATTTAAAAATGCTGAACCAGTTTAAATTCCAAGCAATATTTAAACACTGAAAAAATCAACAAGTGCTATAGCACGTAGCATTTACATTTAACCTGTTGCTCTGTCTCCAAGCTCATACTCATTAGACTCATGCTTGTCTTATAGATACAGAAAAGTCCTATGCAGTTTAACCATAAGACTCTTGAAAAATAAGGCTGTAGTGCCTTGAAATTTGTTTCATTATGAAAGGTTCTCCTGTTTTTCTACATTACATAAATACTGAAGAAAAAAAAGAGAAAGTCTTAAAAAACAGGCCCTGTCACAAAAGTTTATCCAGCCAGGTGAAAACTTGTTTTAAAAGTAGGTCTCCTTGAAGAGATTTCAAGATTTCAGATTTAGCCTGTCCAGACTGTATTAACTACAGAAAAATAAAGGTGCCTTTCCATAGTTTACTGGTTTGTTAGTATATTTTCAAGCTGTAATTTAGTAATTAATTTCAATTATCAAGGTAAAAGTTGAACATGAAGATCCTCCCTTTTGATGGCTCAGTTTCTTGGTGTGTTACCAGTTCTGTGCTAGCACCATCATTTTCCTGATCTGTGGGCTGGCACTAATGGCTTATTGCAAAAAATAGCAACCATATTTGCTTTATGTGTTGCCAGTGCATTATGAGCTGCTCACTGATTCTTGAATTTCACTGTCCTAAAAGGCAGAAGAAAAAAGTCATGCTAGACTCTCAATTTATTCCACTTGATACTTTATAAACTTCATTTTTGACATTGCTCTGCTTTGTATGATCCCATGCAGATCACTTGATTGCACCAGGGTTGCAATCCATGCCTGAATCTGCATTAACACATTGCAGGCCAACAAAGGAGAATTTGTAGAGCTAACTTATTAGTGGTGAGGAGCTGGCATCCAACATTATACATATTTCAGGGTTTTTCAGACTAAGCTTTGCCTGGTGCCAGGAGCCAAAGGTCTGACTTGAGCTGGAGGGTGTCAGCTTTTGTATTATTTTCTAGCTTTGTGAGTAATCAAGTTCATTAATCCCAAATCATCTCCACAATGGAAACCAATGCACACGAAGCAATTAGGACAATCATATTCACTTCAAAAGTACAGTCCTGGTTTCACTGAAATTATAGACCCTGACTGAAAATTATGGAAAGGCCTATCTTTGAGAGTTCACAGGTCCTAAGACTGATTTTCCCCAGTTTTTCTTGTAACAGTTGTAAAACTCAGCCTAACAGCAGCTCTGATGATCTGTAAACACAAGCAACTCCATCTGTTCCTGGAACTTTAGAGCTTTCACTTTCACTTTTTTCTCTCATATTAGTGTTTTCAGACATTTGCACACAAATGACATGGGCAATGTGTCTTACATTTGATCACCAGACGTAAGCAGACCCAGGACCTACCACCTTCAGTGTCATATAGCTCCACGGTGATCATGGAACAATATTTGTATCAGAATGTGTTGGAATGAAGAATGCGGTCTCCAAGTCAGGCATGCCTCATCTTTTCCAAACAGCATTCTTGTACAGATTAGAGGATAATCTGACAGGCAGGCCCAGCCAATTAAAACAGTAATTGAAATATCTGAGAGTGTTTTCTTTGGCAGAAACCGATCGTTTTGCTTCATTTTTTAATGAACAAACAAGAGGGGTCAGTCATAATAGTTTGATTAATTTAAGAAGTAATTTTTCTGCTAAAATAATTTCCTATCTTGTGTTTCTAAAAACAAAACCAGAAAAGACAGACAGAAATAAAAGATTCCTTTTGACCCTTGGTGGGACACTATAAACATCAGTCAATGAATAAAATCCTGAAATGAGGGTGAAGCCACAAAAAGCAAAACAGTTCCCCTTTTGACTAGAGGTAGTCAAAGGTATTTCAGATGCAAGGAAGGGGAAAAACCTCAGGAAGCTCACGCTCATTAAAGGATTGAGGTTCGTTTTCCTGAGTCTCAGAAACATTTAGGAAAACAACATTAAACAAAAAGCAAACTAAAACTTCCCCTTCAACTTCTATAACCTTATTGAGACTCTTGCAAAGAACCAGGACTTTCTTTCATTCCATCAGCTTTTGACCAACCCTGTGCTATAAAAGAAAAAAAAAAACCAACAAACCAACAAACAAACAAAAAAAAACCCAAACCCCACACAAGAAAAAAGAATGTAGTCCAAAAGTATGTAAGGCATATTTCAAGCAACCAGGGCACATCACTAATTGACTGTTGCTTAGTGATTTACAGGAGACAGCTTTGTTAGCTTTGGTACAGTGCCAGCTGGTACCCACATCACTGAAAGCATCTCATCTGCTCTTGGGGCACAGATATCTCAGGCTCTACTTCCTACTGTCCCCTGTTTAGGAAAGCACCACTATTCATCAAAGTACTTAGACCACATGCTGAATTTTAATCATGTGCTTTCCTCAAAAAGGGTGCATTTAAACATGTGCTAGGGATTTAAACATGTGTTGGAGTTATTTATGGAATTGCGCTTTCCAGGAATGGCATACATCTGAAGGCAATATGGGGAATATTAACTGCCAAGATGAAGACTGTGTCTTTTCTGTGGGTGAGTTGTGGATTTGGGTCCTCAAACCAGCTAATTTGGCACCTTGCAGAAGGAATTTAAAGATGTCAACTGTTTCCTGGTGATAACATGCGTGAGTAACAAGACATTGTGTTCAGTCAAAGGTTGTAATGGTGCATTCAGTAATTTTGACAAAGAATATGAGGGCTGATCCATGTGATTTAGTCTGAAGTGAGGATGGCTGTGGGAACCACAGTGTATGTGGGATTCAGAAATTATTAATAATCCTTTTTAAGCACGTTTTAGGTTTTACAGAATGATGTAAAAGCATGTAAAGCATGATGTAAAATTAATTCAGACTAGTCGGGCATGTCACTCCCAAATAGTGGGAAAGCCATCCCACTATGTTCCATATTATACTGTGGATACACCTTTAAGGCTGTCTTCTGGAAACTTATCTTTCAATGTTGTGAACAGATATGCAACCTTCTTGGGCTGCTACTGACCGTGATTTCCTGATAGCAAGAATTTAAAGATGTATTAAAATGCAAGTAGCAAAACTCCTTTGCCTTCACAGTTCCATTGTTATAAAGCAATGCTTGCAATTTAGCTATAAGAAAAATTAATCACAGTAATACTGAAAACATACTCATGTGCCATCTTCTGTTTTATCAGTAAGCTGGAGGGGTTGGTCTGGGCCATGTTACATGCAATGAAATGAGGCCACCTGTCTGGTGAATCCTCACCTTTCCTTCTTCACTACCCATAGAGTAGACCATGCCCTCACCTGGCTTTCAGACAACAGCACAGCTGCAGCAGCTGCTCACTCCACAGGGACACTGCATTCACATGTATCCCCCCCATTAAGGGTTTTGTTCAAATAAGTTCCAGGATTCTGTTGTGATCCACTGTAGAGAATGATTGGAGGGATATACTATTAGTATATTGTTGCTTCCTTCTGCTTTTCAAGTCCTACAGGGCAGACTTCAGTTTTCCTATAAGATGCTGCCAACTACTTTAGAAAAGTTAAACTTTATGAATTGCTCTAGATACATGTTTGTAGCCATCCTCCTCAGTTCTCCTCTCATAAGGAGCTCCAATTTTGCTGAGCAACAGCAGCCTCTTCCCTACAGCCCATCTATAGGGCCTGATAGGAAACTAAATATACAGAGCTTCACTACTTCCCTTGGCCTTAGAATATATCTATTTGCTTCTGCTGACAGCAGATGGGATGGTCAGGTTGTTGAGCCCTGGAACACACAGGTTAGTCTCAGCAAACCCAGAAAATCTCTCATGGCAGCATTTGCCAAACCATACATTAAAGTTTGCGTGGTGGCAGCTTTTCCACACTCCTTAGGGTTGGGTTGTAGTGGTCTGGACTTCTTGAGCTTACCATGAAGTTTTCATGGGACTCAGCTGTTTTGAGTTGTTCCTCATAACTGAAGTGGCTAATGCAATATCATACAAAACCCACTGTCTAAAACTCACTTTCAGTTCAAGTTTCATCACTGAAGTTTCTGTTACAAGTTCCTACAGAGTCAGTCCTTGCTGCAGCCTGGCTTCATCAACCATTTAAAATTCAAACAACTCTGAGATGAAAAATTCAAAGAGACAATACTAAAGCACTTGTAAAAAAGAAGCATGTTAGTTATTATTTAGATCATAAAGACATGATGTAGGTCATTGGTAAGTGTTTGGGAAAATAGGTCTCATTTCCAGGAATTTTTATCAGTTGCTTTCTTGGCTTCTTTGCTTGCAGAAGCTTCTCCCCCTGGCATTTCTACATTTCTGCATCTCTTGCTGAGTCAAGTGTTCTCACAGCTGGAATGCTTCAAGGCTATGCAGCCACTTGCTCTAGGATTTTACCTCTATACCTGTCACCTTCTGCCCCTTTGCATCAACTTATTCCAAAATCTATTGCCATCTTTTCAAGATGATTGAAGGCCAGAAGTTCAAACACTGTCAAAGCATAATATACTGCAGAGAAGCTGTAAGTAGGAGTGTTAGCAACTGCCTTGGCTCCTTCATTTCCATCTGTTTTCCATGTGTAATAGATGCAGCCAAGTTTATTAATATTCTAATCTCTATTCATAGGCCACAGTTCTATGCTATGACTGAATTAACTCTGAGGTTTTGGATCTGAAAACCATAATATATTTGTATAAAGAGCAAGGATATAATATTGTGCAATCATTTTGCTGATATCTTATTAGGATACTTAGACTCTCTTTCCATGCTCAGGATGGCTTAATAGGATTACCTCATTGTGAAAGAAACATTTATCCACAAGTTCAAGAGGTGTATATCAAAGACTCATGTACTACATCACAGAATGACCTTTACCTCAGGATGTGTGTGCACTCTGTCAGATTTAATTTGTACTGAAAATATCATCAGATTTGACTCCACTTGGTAGAAGAGACTTTTCTAGAGACACCTGAACAGCAGCTTTTTTAGGTAGCTGTGCTTGTTAGCTTGAGAGAGCTGTATCATGTTTGAAATTTTGTGTAGTAATGCAATAACTATATGTTATGATATAATAAAGTAGGAATTATTTTATTCTTTTAAATTAGAATTATTGCATACCATAGAATTTGTATCTGGCAGGTGGAAAAGAAACCACATCAATAAACTGTACTATCAAAGAATACTTTGTGGTTTTATAAAGCCTTTCATCTGAGGATCTCAACACCCTTTGTAAACTCACATTACCTTTCATAGCATGTTTCTGGGTCTCTGAAACCTTTTTAATTCACATTAAAAAAATCACAGATAGGTAGATAGATGACACAGCCTGGCTAAGGATATAGATCTTTTCAAGTCTGTGAAGCTGTGAATATCCAATTGAGAGAAATCCAGAGTGTGGTCCATGTTTGCCTGTTCTAAACATAATCTTGTATGTTATTTTCCTTATTAAATGATGAAAAGCAACATGGGAAAATAAATTGACTGAAGTTAGATAACATCCAAAAGTAAAAGAATAATTCTGCATTTTACCACAATGATCTTGTAATACTTTAAAACTGTGCAGATGATTGAATTTCTAACAATACTCTATAGCATGTGCAAGTATCATTCTGTGTCAACAATTTTTAAATTAAAATTTTGTGATAGGTTTCCATTCTCTGAAGCAAAAACTACACTTAGAGAGAAATTTTCTGGGGGTTCACAAAGGCATTCTATAGAATATAACTGTTGAGCCAGTGTAAAACAAATGGGATTGGGAGCTTGAATTCTACAAGCTTCTTCTGCTGTCTATAAATTACTTCTGTACATGTAACGCTGCTACTTTGCCCCTTATGTGTTTCTGCAGATATTAATCAGACAGCAAACCAATTAAAAATGCTTTTCAGCCATCTGTATTGCTCTGTTCCTCTTAAGGTTAGTAGCTAATCTGCCATGAACTGATGCTGCAGTATGTGGCTTGTTGGCAGCATCTGCTAAGAGCTGAATAGTCTTCCTAGAAACTTAAACTTTTCCCAGCAGGACAGTGAGTGAGAGCTAAAAACCCCAAACATCATTATATGCTAAAGTCATAAAAATACAGAACGACACGTCACTAGGTCTGAAAAAAATGTAATGAAAGTTAGTCATATATTTTTCTAACAATAGCAGTTGGTTTGGTCACTGAGCAAGTTATGACTGTCCTAGTCATTACTGTTTGCATCAGAATTAGACAGAAGTAATGCTCAGCTACTTCAAAGTATACTGCTCATCACTCTAATCAGGCAGCTAACAAAGCCACATCATTGCTGTGTATATTTGAATTAGAAATACCTATTTGCAGAAGTGCAACACTGTGCTTAGTAGCGGGCAGGCTATGTACATCTCTGATGAAATGCCACACGTTATCCTTTAGCAGAAAACTCACCAGAGAGACATGAGATTCCTACATGGTATTACTGACTGTTACAAAGTTAGATTATAAGCCTGGATTCACTTTCCCATCTATATACAATGATGCAGTTGTCAGAAAGAAGGCCCACCTTTAAGAAGCCAAAGCATCAGGCTGAAGTCTGTGACAAGTTTTGTGGCTTTTCCCAAATTTACTTAATGGAAATTTTCAGAGACCGGGATCCACACTTACACTGCTTCCTCAAGACTGATGTCTGCACAGCTTGCTTACACAGAAAGGATGTCTTCCATGTAATTCCACATAACTACAGCCAACAGGAGAATTGTCATTCTCAGATTTACTTGCTTTATGTACGTACGTGTGAGGCATTGCCCCTCTCCTTAAGTCATCATGTCCCGTCATAAAGAAACCATCTGTGTTTAGTTAAACAGCTTATTTCACAGGAGCTATTTCTGTCACCCTGCACAAGGAGGATGCCATGGCTCTGGTTTTCAGAGTCCATCTGTCCTTTCCAGGCATAAGGAATTACTTTACTAATAACTTGCATTTTAAAAGCAGGTGCAGAGGGGTAAAGGAAACAAACTGAAGGAAAGGAAAAAATGGAAGGAAAACTCAAAAGAAGCAGTCCTGTATTTCTCTAGGCAAAAGGGGCCCAGAGGTGTGGAGACATCAGGGAAGGCACAGAGGTTGTCTTTGTCTGATAAAAGTTGGAAAGGTCAGTTCATTCCAGTTTTTGTGCCCACTGCTGCCAAACTGTGGAATAAATGTATAAAGCTTTCAAAACTTTTTCATGCAAGTAAACAAATACCAGATGAGAGAATCTCCTGTATTTGGTTGTCAGAAGCTGTCTGGTGTCCCCAGAATATCTTAACTATCTGTATGCTATGTACACTCTTCAAGTAGACACACAGATTCATATGTTCTTGTCTCACACAGGTATGGCACCAGTCAGACAGATGTTTTGACCCAAGTAGATTACTTTTAAGAATATTTGACACTACAAATATTTTTTAAACACAGAGCAGTCATTATCCAATGATTTCACCTATTTTCCAGTGGCTTGGAAAGTCCACATCAGGACACATCATTTGAAGATGAGCTCTCCTTATGTCTACAGATGTCTATGTTATGTCACTACGGATAAAATTGGGTAAGCCAGATATATATAACTGGGCTGATGGGTAGGTTTACTCTGCAACTCCACACCATCCTGCTCATCATCCTCCTCCATTAACAAGGCCAGAGACTCTCATCTGGACTAGGAGCCTCAGTTTCTTCCCTATGGGGGGTGTGGGGCTTAGAGTAAGGGACAATATGCTTCTCATTTTCATCCTAGCATGGAAACATCAATAGAGAGCTCACTTGGGAATAGATACTGGTCCTGTTTCCAGGACCCCCAGTTTCTGATACAGTATCAGGAAATGTATATGAGGTAAGGCCTCTGAAAAATTGTGCCTAATTAATGTTTAAAAACAATAATCAATTTGAGAGATGCAGTGCTACAGATTGCTCCACTGTGTTATCTACTGATTGCTCCTAAAGAATCTCCATATGTCAAATTCACTAATATTTTAAGAAAGCTCATTCTGAATTATCTAGATCTAGAGGATGATCCCTGAACTCTTTGCACATCAAGCTTGCACTTTCGTCTTTGTATTTCATCTGCATTTTCTCTGCAATTCCTATTCATTTCTATCAGATACCTCTTCTCCTTGAGGAACGCACTGAACTACAACACTCTCAATTTGTATACTTAAGAAGCCTAACTGTATGTCTAAAATTTCATAGGTTTTTGGGTAAGAGACTTCAGGACTGAAATTAATGGAAGCAGGTATGCAGAAATAAATTCATGCTTTTTAGCAGATACCTGAGCTGATGAGTCTTCCGAAGTTCACTGAATGACTGCAGCACGCAGCACAGCATGAGCACGCTGGGTGTACAGCTATATCTCTTCTCCTTTATGGGAGCATTCCTAAGGGGCAGTGCCACCCCTTCCACCCTGCAGGCTTCTAAGGAGCTTCCACAGGCATGGCCCTACCACCCACATCGTGGCACTGTCCTTAATTTTACTGGAGAAAGGCTGAGGGAGAGGCAAGGAGCATGCAAGCTGGAACCCATCTTCTGCCACTTGACACTATACATCATATAAATAACACAATTTCCAACCATAAGTGTCAAACAACTTTAATGCTGTTTAGGAAAACAAAGTAAAACAACATATTTGCTCGTTTCAATTAGACAAAATATGGGCAAACTTCAAATTATTTCAGTTTGCCTTTACAGAGCATCATTTACACACCCTGTAGTTACCTCAAATTTGGTCAGCTCTATTTTCTCACCTAAATGGGAAGGCTCTGGAAGTGGTCTAGGGCTGGCACAATGATTCAGTCCTCTGACAGACCTCAGATTATTTCCAGATTTCCTCATCTAAACTGACTCTAGACTGAATGGCTCCAGAGCCTTCTGAGAACTTAAGATATGTCTCCAGACATCACCATTCCCCATTCTGAAGAGGAAACAGAATCAATACTCCTAACCCTATAATATCCTGTGTTTTGGTAAATTTGATTATTTGTTTCAACCTGTGCCTTCTGCCTCTTACTCTGTCACTGTGTACCTCCGGGAAGACTTTGTCTCTGTCTTGTACAGTCGTAAACATCAGTCAGACACTCCTGAGCCTGTTCTCCTTTAAGCTGAGCAAATGCATCCCCATCAGCCTCTCTTTGCACATCATGTGGTCAAGGCACCTCCCCAGTTTGATCAGTTTATACTGGACTCTCTCCAGTATGTTCAAGTCTTTTTTGTACTGGGGAGCCCAATACTGGAGTCGACACTCCTGGTGCAGCCTCACAAGCACCATGTCAAGGAAAATAATCTCTTCTCCCAATTTATCTTAAACTTCCAATGAAAGACCAGGTCCTGTTTGATGCTCATCCTTTCTTTTTATATGGTTTTGTCCTGTGCTGGTGTTAGTATGTGGATATATGTGAGCCAGATCACATGTTATACACACTGAAGTTTACTTTCTGGACATACCACTAACATGTCTTGAGGTTTTTTCACCCCTCTAAATGCTGACTGAATCCCATTCCTTCAGTGTCTCCAACCGTCTGAAAAACAAGGTATGAAGAGAGAGAGACTTGGTTGAAAAGAGTAAGAGAACAGAAGTGTCATCTGTTGATTCATGAAGCAACAAAATGAGAGGTATCAACACTTCTTCCTATTCCCTTTTATGAAGGTATCATTGCTTTGGGAACATTTAGCTGTAAAGAGAAATCAGGGCTAGTCCAGACTTTTTACCTCAGAAAGAATGAGAATTTTGTCTCTGACTTCAACAATAGTTAAGTTCACAGATCCTTTGCCAAACCATACAGTGAACAAGGAGGATGATGTGTCACAGCCACCGATGCGTAAGACATAGCTGCCAGTAGCATCCTTTAGTGTAACAGCCATAGACTGTCTTCTGTGTTGATTAAAAAGCCCTTTTCCAGCTTCAGGCAAGAGAAAAAAACCCCCAGCAATATATGTATAAGGTAAAATGGGTAAGGGTAACAAAAAATGTAGGATTTGTGCCCATCTGTAAACTTCCAGGTTTTTGGAACAACCTAGGAGTTTCAGCTGCTACCAACACTCTGAAATCTGTGTTGGAGAAAGGTATTTGCAGAACCAGAAAGAATAGGCAATGCCACACTGCCTGTCTCTAACAAGGAGTGCTGGAGGGGGTCTGCAAAATAATTTTTATGTCAGGGAATGGTTATTTTGTAGTGAGACAGAAATTATCTCATTTAAATAACATTTTTCCTACAGTACTTTCTCAAAGCCCAAGGGCTGCTCTTCCAAAAAATGAGATTTTTGGCAGCCCCAGAGCTTTTCTCATATTTCTGTCTGTCCTACTCATACTATAAACAGTATTCTTACAAAATAATTTCTAGACTACAGTTTCTTCATCAGCCCACTGGAGGAAGAAGGAAAAAAAAGCATTTTATGTAACAGCAGCTGCAGACAGTTACTTGGTTGTGCAGTAAAAATCTACCATTTGTTAGCAAAACAATCCAATTCTATGGCCAGGATTATATGGGAGGTCAGGCTACATGTTTGAATAACCATTTTTGGCATTAAAAACTATGAAAACAACTATTATTTCAATATTATAAACAGTGTTATTAAATACAAATGCAAAATGTCTTCATTCTAACTGTCCCTTGAATTTTTTGTATTGTATTGGAGTCATTCATCAAATTCAATGTAGTTTATGGTCTGGGGATAAATTCAAGCTTCCTAGAGGCTGGAAGAGACTGTGGAAGATAGCCAACACACTAATAAGAATTCATGAGGAACAAAACTAAATTTGAGGCAACTGGGGAAAAAAATCTTTGTAAGTTTGCATTCAACTTAAAAAGCAAATGTAGCATTCTCCTGACAAAGCTGTCAGCCCTGGACACTCTGTGCTGGGTTAGGAACTGCTGGAGGCCCCCAGAGAGTGGTGCTGAATGGTGCTGATCCAATTGGTGGCCATTCAACAGTGGTGTCCCCAGGGATCAGTGCTGGGCCCGGTCCTGTTTAATATCTTCATTAATGGTTTAGATGAAGGGATTGAGTCCACAGTTATTAGCAAATACACAGACACTAAACTGGGGGAAGTGTGGATCAGCTGGAAGGCAGGAGGGCTCTGCAGAGGGACCTGGACAGACTGGAGAGTTGGGCTGATTCCAACGGGATGAGGTTCAACAAGGCCAAGTGCCGGGTCCTGCACTTTGGCCACAACAACCCCATGGGGAGCTCCAGGATGGGCACAGAGTGGCTGAGAGCAGCCAGGCAGAAAGGGACCTGGGAGTCTGGATTGACAGGAAGCTGAACATGAGCCAACAGTGTGTCCAGGTGGCCAAGAAGGCCAAGGGCATCCTGGCCTGTATCAGGAACAGCGTGGCCAGAAGGGCCAGGGAAGGGATTCTGCCCCTGTACTCAGCACTGGTGAGGCCACAGCTTGAGTCCTGTGTCCAGTTCTGGGCCCCTCAGTTCAGGAAGGGGTCCTGGAGCAGGTCCAGAGAAGAGCAAGGAAGCTGTGAAGGGATCCAGCACAAGTCCAGTGAGGAAGGGCTGAGGGAGCTGGGGCTGTTCAGCCTGGAGAAGAGGAGGCTCAAGGGAGACCTCATCACTCTCTACAACTCCCTGAAAGGAGGGGGTAGCCAGGGGGGGTTGGTCTCTTCTCCCTGGCAGCTGTCAATAAGACAAAAGGGCATGGACTTAAGCTCTGCCAGGGGAGGTTTAGGTTAGATATTAGGAAAAAAATTTTTACAGAGAGGATGATCAGACACTGGAATGGGCTGCCCAGGGAGGTGATGGATTCTTCGTCTCTGGAGGTTTTAAAGAAGAGACTAACGTGGCACTGAGTGCCATGGTCTGGTAACCAGAGTGGTAGTGGATCAAGGGTTGGACTTGATGATCTTAGAGTTCCTTTCCAACCTGGATGATTCTGTGAATCTGTGATATTAGAGCATCCACTGACAGACCACTTCAGACTGTAAAATACACTCTAGAATGATAAATTAAAGTTGATTACTTTCATAAATCACGTGAGAACCAACTGAATTGTCATTAGTAAGGCTGAAAAAACGTACCGGTTAGATTGAGAGTATTCTCCTTACTTTTATTCCTGTACATATATGAACAGTTGAAGTACAATCCTTTTCCTGCTAACATTGCTCAGGGATTAGGGTTAAATTTGTGGGTTGTTATGGCAATAGCTAAAAGCATGGCTTTAATTGATGAATGTCAGTATTTTTTGCCTTGAAGTCTCAAGCAGTATCTTGGATGTTTTCTGAATAGAGGGAATGAAAATTGCTCCCCCTTCTGGCCAGGGGTGATTGCTGTCAATTCAGCAGTCCTGTGATTCTCCAAAATATCTTGAGGATAAGTAACTGCTCAGGAAACTGGGTGCAGTCACTCCACCACAGCTCTGGCAGAAACTTGAGATATTCACCCACAAAACACAACAAACAAACAAACAAACAAAAGAAATAGAAAGAGATCCACCAAGCTCTTAGACTTTCAAGATAGGAAAAAAACAATCATGCAAGCAATGAACTAAAGCACTTAGGACAGCTGTGAATGGCTCCACCAAACAGATGGTTACATGAACAGACTGCTTCCTCGTAGGTATTTTAAAGAATATTTTTGGTTTTTATATGTTCTATAAACAATTTTAAATGCAGTGTGGAGTTACTTGGGATGAAGGGAAATATAAGAAGCTAATAGGGTGGGTGTGTAGGATGAGGGAGAACATGAAGGACAAGCTGTCTGAAATATGAAGATCTGAAGTACCAGCATGTCTGGTTATTTGAGTGTCCCTAGCAGTCAAATAATGAGCCTTCTTCATGTTTTGCCTTTCTGGACTTGGCTTACTTAGACAAATTTGTAGGCATTAGGGTCTGTCTGGAGTTATTTCCAAGAACTTTTTTTTTTTTTCTTTCCCTTAACTTTTTGCAGCTGAGGCAGCCTTGTGAAAAAGACGCTTTGAAAAGAAACATTACCAAATATGTCTTTTCTCCTGTCCTGCCCATATCTTCTATTTCCACAGGAAAGGGACGCAGGCACAAGCAGACCAATGGAAATGCTGGAGTGGTCACCATCACAGGAGGAACAAGGCAAGCCCTGCCTGGGGCCCTGCTCTCAGAGAGGAAGCCACTGAAGGTAAATGTCCCCATCAGCAAAGGGGACACTCTCATCTTGACATTTCTGTGAGTTCAGCTCATCCTCCCCTTCCAGCTGCCCTTGGCCACCCCTGGCTGAGCACCTCTGAAGGTTTTGCTTCCCTCAGCTGAGCTTTGCAAACTACAGACAGCAAAGTCTGTCTATTTTTGTCAGGGGACAGCACTCACACAAGTAGAAAAACTGCACCCTGTGCCATTAGTGCTTCCTGCCAGAGCCTCAGCTGCTCCTTTCTCTGTGTTTCCAGAGATTTTACGTAATCATAGAATAAGAGTGGAGCAAGAGCTACTTGTTCACTCCTATTACTTTTCTAATACAAAACATTGTTATGAGTAACATCTGCATGTGGAAGCCCTGAGTGAGGTGGGTCTAGCATTGTGCTGGCATGCATAAAATAAAAACAGTTCTTGCAGTTCTCTTCATTGCTGCCCAGTCCTTCAATTTTTTCATTACTTATTTTTCCCCAAAAGAATCCTAGCCTCTGGAGTCACAATTACTTAAGTGTTCTTATTTTCATGTATTGGAACTCCTCTGCCTTTCTCCAAAGTGTTACTGTAATGTTTAACACAAAAGAAATCCAAATTCCTAAGTAATCATATTTATCCCTTTGTCACTCTTCCCTGCTACTTTTGACTCCACTTTTTTTGTATCCTATGACAGCCATACCAGACTTCAGACAGTATGGATTACAGTTGATACAGAAAAATGTAAATTATGGTCTCCCATTGATCCCTCTTTTGACAAAACAGTGAGCTGCTGCCAGGCAAAAACAGGACTGAGAGGCAATGCCATCAGAGGGCCGCTTCAGAGCAAGTGGAGCTTCAGGTTAGTGGCTTTGTTCTAGGGCCTCCATCAAAGGTTGCTTATGGTACAGACCAGGGAGATTGAGGTCACTGCTCTTCAGGTATAAAATTCTCTCTGGCCCTTCAGCTGGAATATAGAGGGGGAAGTTATTCATTGACTTTCTATGAACTGAAATCAGCAAATTGTTGTTAATGATCTCTAACCAATACTTTTTCCCTTTGGAATAAGTCAAATAACGCATAATATTCCCTGCTTACATCCCGAGAAGATAGACAACAACTGCCTCCTGTTATGACTGTGCACATATCCAGCCTCTCCCCCAAGTCCCCTGTGTCACTCATCCCCCCTCCCTTCCCACAAAGCCCTTGTGCCTACATAGGTAATTGCAACCATTCTGAATTTTTGATCTCTTGGATTTTTGGTGGTTTTTTTGCTTCTTTCCTGGTCCCATTCCTCTCTCTGGCCTTGTAATACTCTGCAGACTCTGAACAATGGATTAGCTGTTCCCTCCAGTCAAGGTTTCCAGAAATAGTCTTTAGAGTTTTGCCATATGTTTATCTTTCTTAATACTCCAAAGGGCAGCCCCCTCATGACTCATGGGCAAACAAAGGTCTTGAATGGTTTGTTTATCCTTCTGAGTTAGATGGCACTGCCCTGGGGCTTGCCATGCAGGCAGCAGAGGAGGTAAATTCTGTTGCACGTATTGAATAACAAACAAGATCATATTTACCCAAACTGCTGGGACTCAGAATGATGGTCAGAAAATCTAACTTCCCTCAGGTAGCCCCACTCTGACATTGTTCCTGGAAAGGGTTTGTCCCACATGCCAAAACACTCCTATACTTGTGCCCATTCCGTGCAGAGCCATTTCTGAGAGAAGCAGAGGAGTAGGCACCCTAAAAAACTCAGCTTCTGACCTTCTCCCACTCTGACGCAGTCACTGTATGACCCTTGTCCATCAGCCATAAGGTATATTGGCTCATAAAGAACAGAGGCCAACACCAGTGGCAGAGCCCCAGAATTCAATATTGAATATTTTTACCGTGGATGACAAAGACATAACCTCAACAGTCAGTCACAGAATTAAATGCCTAGCAAAAATAAAGGTGTCCAGAAGAGCTGAAATGTGGGGCTAAGACATGTTTTCAGAGTACTGAATATAGGACAAGGTTAAGATGGAGAAGCGACAGGCATTGTGTGATATTTTGTCAGTCTCCTCATGAGTTCTGGGAAGGTATGCTGGCTGAGAGAATAATAAAATGGTTAGAGTTGGAAGGGGCCTTAAACATCAGCCAATTCCAACCCCCCCTGTGTGGGCAGGGACACCTCCCACCGGACCAGGTTTCTCAAGGCCCCATCCAACCTGGCCTTGAACACTTCCAGGGAAGGAGCTTTCACAGCTTTCCTGGACAACCTGTTCTAGTGTCTCACCACCCTCACACTGAAGAATTTCTTCTTAATCTCTAACCTAAATCTCCCCTCTTCCAGTTTAAAGCTATTACCCATGTCTTCTCACTACAGGCCCTCGTAAAAATAGATACAGCTGCTGTTTCACACACAAAGATGCAAAATAAAACTGTTAAAGGAAAATATTTAAAGTCTATGTAGCTGAGTGCTCCCAAAGTGTGCACGGTCCTCATTTGGAGAGGGCTGGACAGGAAAACTTGGGACTTGGCACAAGGGTGAGCAAGGAATCATGTTCCAAGGGAAAAACCTATCAGATCACCAAAGAAGGAAGATAAATCAAAACTATTGCATGCTGACAAGGAGAAAAAGAGGGATTGGGACTCAGGTATCTGAACATTAGTGTCTAAAATGGCAGGAGGATAACCAGGTATTTTACCTGGAAACTAGCTTGTGTTTCAGAATAATATGGACCTCCCACAAATATGAGCTGTGGCATGAGACATGCCACAGGACTCCTAAAACAGCAGGAGCAACTTGTTCAGGCACATGGATGGGTACCAAACCGCCTGTCACCTTCTCTGAGAGCTTAAAAATCAAACTAGGGAAGTAAAGATATCTGACCTCTCTGGAATATAGTGAAATTACAGAAACTCAGTACATACAAGATGATTACATTTCTCTACCTCCAAGTCAGTCATAAAATTTTTCCAAACGCCTACTCACTAAGGTGGGTCATCCCTGGAAATTCAGCATATTAAAGGTTTGGAGGCCCAGGAAACCAGTGAACACCAGCAGGCTGCTGTAGGGAACACTTTTCCCTTACAAACAAGGACATTCTGTTCCAAACACTCTGCTGATCACAGCTGTGCAAATAGGGTGAGAAGGAAAGCCTTTCTCTGGAGGGAGGATTTAAGTCTTTCATAGGTCAGGCTCCATCTGAAATACAAGGGTAGACCAGGACAGATAGTGAAGCATGAATAGAACATTGAAGTACTCTTCGAGATAGTACTTAGTATATGAGAACTTTTTTAAAGATTCAGAAGGGATCAGTGATATCAATATACATTTCCATAATATCAACATCAACTTTTCCAAGGTATTCAACATAGCTTGGAAATTCTGCCAGATATCAACAGTAACTGAAAGATGAACTTCTCTTCTTAGGGGTAGAAAAGGTGGGTGAAGAAAAAAAAAGATATTATGTTGGCAAATATTTTGTTGCTTTCTCTGACCCACTCTAATAATCGTAAGTCAAAATATTTTGCAACAGGAAGGAAAGGATAACTTGTACACTGAGACCTTTTATAAGAAAGGAAGTTCAGTAAAGTGTGTATTTCCTACGCATCAGAGAAACAAACACTTTCAGCATCAAAAAATGGAAAAACAGAACAAGTTTTCCAGACAGTGTTCACCTCTTTTCACAAGGCAGGTAGAAGTTCTACAGGAAAAAGGTGAGATACAAGTTCAGATGCTGGAGAACAGTTTCATGCTGTACTGAATATTCTGAAAGTTATAAGATCTGAAGCTTTCCATTGTCAAGCTTTCAGGCATGTATTTCTTTCTTTTTATTTATGTATTTATTTCCTACCATCACATACTGCATTGTAAAATCTTATATGGATGGCATTGTCTGTGCCATCATGGGAGCACACTGATGGATGCATGGAAAAGGGAACAGGTTTCTGTCTATGTATTTGTAGAGCACTGCAAAGACTGCAGTTTGCTGCCAGAGCAATGGGTTTGCAAAGAAAGAAGCATAAATATTTTTTTTCCTGTTTTGGACATGTACAGGTAAAAATATTTTTTTTTTGCACACAAGTATATTACAGAATTTAAGGCTGCAAAGTTAAATGCTCTGTTTGAGGTTTCTATAATGTGCATATTATATATTGTAATTTTGAGACAAAGAGTCTGCTGCAGTGTGACTGGCCTTTTCTTCAGCAGTGAAAGGAAGTCAGCCTATTACTTCACAGAAGCCATCTTGTAGGTGCTAAGATCAGATAGGATCCTTTGCTGCTTTTAGGAAAGACATACCAGGATGCTGCTCTATGGAACTATTAACTGTTTCTGCTGAAATTTTGTCTGCATCTCTTCTTGTAAACCTCAGCATTGCACATGGCATCACAAACAGAGTCACTGGCTTCAGCTGCATAACAGAAAGCATAGAGTAGCTCTGGTTTATCTTCATATATATCCTAATGTTTTCAGGCAGGGGTGATTCAACAGAAAAAAAAAAAAAAAGAAAAAAGAAAAAAAGAAAGAAAAACAGCAAACAAAAAAACAACAAACAAACCCTGAAGCCTGCGTGTATATTATTAGATGGGATAAATGTGTCTGACCACAAATGGAAATAACCATAATAATTCATTTGCTTCTTTTTTTTTTTTTTTTTTTTTTTTTTCTTTAAGAATAACCTTTGCCTTGACCTCATACAAGTAGAAAGAAAAGTTTTGTGAGAGTAATGTGGAAGTTTGTCAGTGCAATGTTTCTGGTCATTCCATTACCAGCTGCCAAATCCTGATGTCACTCCTTAGCCATCTAGAAGGTTCACTGGGTTTTGCCGATGAAAGTGCTTTAACTTCAGAAGTTAATTGTTCGCAAACTATAAAAGCTTCATTATTCTTCCAGTGCCTGGTTCTGTTTCTGTTGAAACAGGTGGTAACTCCGACCAGTTCCCATGAGCCCTTTTACCCTTTATGTAAATCAGTTTACTTCCCTTTATATGAAACAAATTGATAACCATAGGACCAATAAATCATCAGCATAGCTCTCTGTCATGTGCATCAGAAATACTGAAAAACATCACACGGGATAAAGGTAATTTCAGCTCCTTACACATCCTATTCTTGTCCGCTTTCCTGAATGCTGATTTTGATTTACTGTCTTGTTTTCATATGTGGATGTTTAGGCACTTTGACTAGCTTGAAAGGCTCAGCCTGCTCCACTTCACAGCTGTCAGTTGCTCATTACTTCCAGTAATTGCTCCTTGAATCGTAGCTTACATCTGCCATGGTGTCAGAACATCATCAGGAAAACCTGAACCAATTTCCTAACATCAGGTTGTAAAGTATCACACAGTTTTCTACACCAGGCTCTAAACTGCTCTTCAAAAGGTTGAGATTCTTCAAAACTGTCTTTCAAAAAGGAGATTATGTCCTACTCAAGGCCTGCTGCAGTGCTCACCACCACATTTTACATATCTAATGAATATTAACTATATTATATTAATATTGTACTATAACAATATATTCTATATTATTATAGTATATTATATGGTATATATTAAGTATTATGCATGTCATATTTTATATTAAAATTTCTATCATGTATTAATACCCTAATGCTGCTCTGTTAATGCAATTGTAGCTACATTTATTGTATACATTAGTATATTATTATAGGTATATATTAATATATTCATATATATACACACCTTGCTGTCTATATATACATATATTTATAGGTATATACACACCTGTGTATACATGCACATGTGTATACAGACTGTAGAAGTGATTAATTTTCCACTGTAAAAAACATGGGTTTTTTCCTACCTGGAATTTATCCAGTCATAGTTATAATCACTGACTTACACCATACTTTTTTTTTTTTCTGCTAGATTAAGGCACAAAATCTTAATGTGAATCTTCCCTTTAGATAGAAAATAGACTAAAATAAATTCACTGGTAAGTTGTCCTTAGGGATACATATACTGCTCTTCTTAAGAGTTTTCATAGCTAGAGCAATAACATTGATTGCAGTCATCACCATTAATTTCTTTGACTCAGTATTTGTTAGGTATGTTAGTAACCATGTGACAAGTGATTGTCTGTTGTTGTTTTGAATTTTGTTTTTTTAATCCTCATTGCAGCATTGGGCTACCAGTGAATGCAAGAGGCCACAACCAGGCCCAGAGGACTGGTGAAGGATAAATGATGGTAAAGAAGAAGAGGTAAAGAGTCTGACACCTTTTCTTCACGTTGTTCTGATGGCTGTCAGGTGCCAGCATGTGTGAGTCTATAGTTCAGCCCCGGAATTTTGAGGGACAAATTGTTCACTCAACCCAGGGCTCTGGGGTCAGTGCATCACCTTCCCATTCCTTCTTCTTTGCTAAAACCCTCTGCAAGATCTTGGCATCCTACTTTTTTTCAGGACTTTGCCTTCATTCAAGACCCTGTGGCACCATGATCTGATACTTTTATTTCTTTTTTAGCAGAAATAGAGATGTGACATTTTCGGTTGACAAGGCTACACCCATGTCACAATGACAGCAGACTGGATTTCTGCCTGGATTTGACCTCATATGCCAACAAAATAATTATCTTCCTCTTGCTATCTCTCAAGCTGCCTCTTGAAGGTGAGCGGCTGATTAGCATCTGAACTCAAATACTGAGACTTTTCCCCTGTCACCGTGGGTTTTGTGTCTGCCTTTCTTTTTTTTTTCACCTTACAAGGAGATAAATTTTCAATTGTGTCTTCGCTTAAATTTTCATCTGATATAGTCCTACTCAACAGTAAATATTCATAACACTCCAAAAATTGGAGATGCTTACCTGAAGTATAAACATATTATTGTTTAAAAGCCACATCAGTGAAGATTTGTATGGTGTGGAAAACTCTACTATCTCTTACTTTCCTGGAAAACCCTCTCCTCCTAAACTGTGACAGAAAGAGATAGCTAGGAAAGTGAAGGACATTATTTTTCCCAGGAAAAAGATTGTCTAAATATTTTTCAGCTTGTTTCTTTGTAGGTACAAGTAGCCAGGTGTCCTATGCAGTGAGTTAGGCCTCCAGTAACATTATTTTAAGGCAGCTGTACAGCTTCACAGAATCATAAAGGTCATGGACAGATTAAATGATCCAAGATGATATGCTCATTTTTCCATTCCTCTCCTGGTAAATGATTGTTCTCTGAGCTGTGTTTTCCAGTGTTTTTTTTTCTCAGTTCTGTTTAAAGGAATCAAACAACGGGGGTTCCTATTGTTTTCTCAGGAGGTTATTCCAGAGCCAAAGAAATTCTTAGTAGATGCAATCAGTAAGCTTTTCATAATACTATTGTGTTTTCATGTATCTCATTTTGTTAACTTCAATCATCTTCAAATCATATATTTGTATTTACACTCTCAAAGTCTTTTTAGGTAGTTGCTGAAATTTATGGATGCACGTTCGTCCAGCTGTGTGTTGATCTTAAACGAGATCTGTATCAGTAGGTCCCTATGTCCAGCTAGTGTTATCTCAGATCTAACACACAGCTGATCTGCTTATACAGATCCCTCAAAAATCAATTTTTCTTGCTTTATTTTTTAAAAAAACAAATCTTTTAATTTCTTTCCATTTGCTGTTTTTTTCCCTTCATTTTCTATAGACTGCATGTAATATTGCCAGTTTAAATTATGTATTTTTAATTGGAAACAGATGTTAATGTACCAGTTCCTTCCATTGAAGTGGAGGTTTTCAGGTACTTTGAGCTAAGAATTCATAGAATGAAACTTCCTTATCTCACAGATAAGCACCATGCTTTAAAAAACTTCAGCACACTGTCATCCACATTTTTAATTTGTACAAAGTCAGAGGCAAAATATAGAAAGCTTACTCATCTTCATGCCAAAGCAGAGACAACTTCTGCCTTCCATCAAACAGGTGTCATTTTTATTATGACCAGCAAGTTACAAAAGACTTGCAGCAGATATAAAATGGTTTGCAACATAAACCAAATGCCTTTCAACTTGTTCAATTGGATGGTGAGAAAGCAATCCTGTAAAAGCACATTCTTACAGAGTTAAAATGTGGCTATAAAAAGTATTCCTCTGTTCTTAAATTGCAGTTAAAAGTGCCTTAAAGTGCCTCAGTAGTATTTCATTCTCCTGCAAATGTTATGAATGTCAAAAAAAGCCCAAGTTAATTTCTGCTGAAACTTCATAGTCAAAATGCACTATAGATTTTTTCAGAAAAAAAATGTGCAAAAGAGTTGTCAGACTACATAACTTGTAGCTGCTGGATGTTACAACTACCTAATGAGTACAGTATGCTACAAGCACCTCAATTTCATGACACTTGAAATAGTATTTGAAGTAATTTCCATCTGGCTCACTCTCAAGCATTTGCTGTTGTCCCTTTCTGAACTACAGCTAAACAAAAAATATGAAAAGAACCTTTTCATGAAAAGGTTCTTTTCCACATTGCATTCCACAATTCTCAGCTCAGATTTTCTTTCAAGATCCGTATAATTTATTAGCCTGGAAGGCAAGAGGAAAGATGAAAAAGCCTTTCAGGGTGATGTAACCTGGGTTGCAGAGTAGGTCAGGATTCAAGTCCTAGCCAGTGTGCAGAGGAAATTGGGTGGCTCTCTTGTCCAGAGGTAGGGAGAAAGAAGCAAGGGACCTTTACAGTACAGATACCTCAACATAGGCACTACATACAGTGATCAAATAATAAAATCAGTGGTACCCCAATCTATGCAAGCGGAGAGAAGAACCTAGAGATAAGAATGGCAGGGCCAAGGAGAGCTAGTGCTATATGTTTCCATATTTGCAGCACATCTTGCCTGCTACCTATTTTAAGCCCATTGTTGAAAAACAGATTCTTCCCTTTCTCAGTAACATAGTTATTCAGATTTCTTGAGGCTGATCTAAGAAATCATTGTTTACTGCAATTGTCCTGTAACACAAATCGATGAAAAAAAGCTTTTGCTGAGTAGTAGGGTCAGGTTCATTTCCTTCATGAGCACATCTGAAGTTTTCTTCATGAGTCTGTTCATAGGGATGTTACCAAAACTACAATTGTTTTCCACTAACAGAACTGGAAGGTGTAAAAAAAAAACAAACCAAAAAAACCAGTTGTGCAAATTTAAGCAAATAAGCCCAGCCCCCCGTATAGCAATTGGAAAAAAATCAGCACTTCCAGTAGGTAATTCCCTTTATCCTCCCTACAGCCATCCAACAGATTACTTGACCTTCGAAGAGGTATCTGTGTCTTTCTGTTTATGTGTAAGGTGAAGGTATTTGCACAGACTTTCTTACTGCATTTGTCAACACAGATTCTTAGATTGAGAGATGCCTCATAGGCCATGAGAAGAGGAGATGGGATGGAGAATAAAAAGCAGTAGGCAGTGGTGAGTCAGAACATATGTCTGTATATTCCTGCTCCTTTCCTCACAGAAGAAATGCAGCCTTAAATATAAATACACAGATGTAGCTGAATTTAACTAGGGCCACTTTTCTTACCTGCTTTTGGCAAGCCACTTGACAAAGCAGTAGAGCTTATTAAAATATAATTGTCTGAAAAAAATGTGTTAAAAGTTTCTAAATGCCTTTCCAATTGCCACTTTAAAAGACTCTCATGCCTTACTATGAAGCAAATAGCTTCTCAGTTTCCAAAACAAAAAAATAGTGCATGATTCACTGTACCAAACAGGTGAAGAGGAAAAGCACTTCTGAATATTGCAAAAGGGTTGGTATTTTAACTTAAGCTATGCAACAGGACCTCAGACAAATTGTGAATGGTTTTTATGTCAGTGTTACATGTTTATTAGGATTTTGTAAACTTTATAACCTGCCAAGAAGTTATTACATGCATAGGTGCACATTTTAGTTACTCCTCCACAGAAACAAAATGCCTCCATTTGCTGGCATGGGTTACCACCATGCCACTGCTCAGGAGAAAAGCTTGAGTAGAATACAAAGATGAAGTATGTCTCTCTTGAGGCTTCCAGGAGAGCTCCTTCATGGGAGTTTTGTGAGAATAGTGAGAAGATAAAACTGGAAGATTTGGCCCTCAGCCAACTTTCAGTGTGCTTCTCACTTACAGAGATGCAAAGTTAGCCTGATTTGCTTGTCTTGGGACAGATATCATATCAGAAAGTGATGATTTACAAAAACTTGGACTTTTTTCCACTTGAGTCTATGTATTTTAACAGTGTTGATACTAAAAGGTATGTATAATGTACACAGTGATAATATTGTTTTACACAGGAATTACTTTAAGGAAGTAGGTTTTTTCTATAGAGAATTGGAAAGAAAACTGGTTCCCCCCAAAGGCTCTAATCCATTAAACGTGAAAACAGCATCATTTGTGACTAGACAAGATTCTAGCACCCAAACTGCAAGGCTACCAAAAACCCAAGGGATCTCCATATGCCAGATGAATCACTCGCCCCCACTTATAATTCAGAAATGAAAAGAGATAGTGGTTACTTCGTTCAAGCAGTAAATCCAAAACAAGTGCTCCAAGCTTCTGCACCCTGAGCAATGCAGGTGAGGCCAGGCAGTATATGGTCTTCAGAGACTGGGCAGGCATCTATGTTTGTGTAGTTGTCCTCTTCTATTTCAAGTAGCAGGTTTATGCTATTGTCTTGCATACAAATTCAGAGCTAACCCACCTGAGGGAAACTGTAGACCAAATTATTTACTCAGAATCCACAGTCTGCTTCCTGATGTTTAATACTTTTAAAATCCTCTGGTACAGAGTACACTGAGTTCTCTGCTCTCTGAATGTGCTGGAAAGCACACTGCTTGTGTTGTCTTAGAAGGTTTTGGTGGTGTGAGGTCTGTACCATCCTGCTGCAGGTGAATAACATGTAAGGCTTTTTTAGTATAGCCCAGGCATGTATAGGTAATCATGGTCTTGAAATCCTGGGGCAGGCAGGGATGCAGAGAAGCAGGCATTACCAAGAAGTTATACTAATGACACAAAACCTGGTGTAGTTTTATTACCTAAACAGACATACTCTGGAAATCCCATCTGGTTCATTGATGTTGGTTCATCCATGACAATGGTTCATCCATCCAGCTGTTCTGGTTGATAAAGGAAATACTCATAAATCCTTTGATACTCCATGGAAAATTATTTCATTCCACAGGGACATAAATTCCTGCTATCTCTAGGTCTTCATAGGACATACAAAGAGGAAATATGAGAAAAGAGCCTACTCTGCACTGGGATCTACAGAAAGGAATGCAATTTTCCCATTAAGTTCAGTGAGGCAAAGATATCTTCTTTGACTACAAAATTTTTCTGATCATAGCAATCATTTTTCTTCTTTTTTTTTTTTTTTTTTTTTTTTTTCTTTTCTCCTTTTTCTTTTAATGTTTTGTTTGGTTGGTTGGTTTGGTTTTGTTGTTGGTTTTTGTTTTTTTTTTTTTGGTTGGTTGGTTTTTTGCACCTCCTTCACCAGTCAGAATGTTACGAATCCTCTGAAATACAATGTGTTCTTTTACTGAACCTCAATTGCAGCTTCCTGCAGTTGGCTATTTTAATATGCTAGGGTATTGACAAAAGCTTTTATTTTGGATGCTTCCTTTTGCAATCAAATTGCCTATGAAGGCCTCATTCAGCAGAGGTTACCCATAGAGTTTTCAAAAGGACCAAACTCGTAAATAACCTCTGTGGTACTGGGAGCTGCAGAATAGGTGTCAAGAGTGGTTCTCAATGCCTGTACATAAGGGCCTCCTGAATTCATAAAAACTTTAGAAAGGATTGTCTACAAAAAACATCAGGAAGTTGAATGAGGTCAGAGGAAAAGCTGTGACGCAAGTGAGTTCAGCAGGGATATTATTAACCAATTCAGACAACATGCTGGTGATACAATGTAAATACCATCTTCAGGCAAGAAACCCTTCCCCAAAAGTCTTTGGTCAACACCTGAGCTCAATTCAAACTTGCCTGGAGGTGCAAAAGAATCGTTGCATTCTTCTCAGGCTTTTTCCTGTTTATCTGCCTCTGCTTTCCTGAGTTTTAGCCTAAACTGAGTCACCCAGTCTTAGAAGTCATACTGGAAACTGCAGAACATCAGAATAACACCATCGTCATTGCAGGGTACTACCTTAATTTCCAAACCTCAGGAGGTCCAACAGCAGATTCACTTATCCTGGTCATATAAACAGGATCAGTTCTGTTCCCCAGAAGTCGAGCCAACTGGCATAAAGAGCAAAGGAAGGCAGAGATATGAGAGGCCTTGGGCTGCTGCTAGGATGAGGCAGAAGATCCTTGCTAGCTGCCTGCAGCTGATGCTGGTACAAGGAGGTGTTTGTGCCAAGGGGAGAGTAGCTGAAGTTGTAGGCTGGGAGAATAACCCACAGGAGGAAACGTGAGCAAGGTGAAGTTTAGGGGAAAGAGACCACAAAGCAACCATCTTTAGCCCCCTTTCAGACTGCAAAGGTTTTAGCTCCTCCTGAGGTTCAGCAGTGCTGAGAGACTGAGGAGGCTGACAGCTCATTTCACCTACAGGGGAAAGCCACGAGTTATTTTCATTCCTGGTGCTCCGCTGTCTTTTCCTGACTCTAACCAGGTGCCCTAGCGCCAGGTTTGAGATGCTCTGGAAGAGTCTTGGTGTCACCTGATGGTGCAGGATCCCTCACTTTCCTGGATGTGTTCCTGCTTCTGATAAACCCTTGCAATGACAATAGTCCAGGGTCAGATACCCCACTCAGCATGCTGGCCTCACCCCGAGGGAGAGCACCTCACATTTTGTGTTGTTGCACATCACCAGGCTTAGACAGGCTCAGGTGTTAAAGCCTCACTGGCCCCAAGACTTGCCCTGGCACAGGACAGTCTAGAAGTTACAGCCATTTCTACTACAGGTAACAAACATCACAGGAACCCCTTTAAAGCCTCTGAAGTTGTTACAATTAGCTAATACTCATGTATCTCAGTGTATTTCAGGAATTTCAGTGTTTTGTGGGTTTAGTTTCAACTCATTTGCTATGGGGAGGTCTAAGGCAAATGGGATTTACAAGGAGTGCTCAGCACTCCCCTAGACCTGCTTCTATTCAAAGAAATGTCAGCACCACTCAAGAATCTGCAGGGCATTTCAAAAGTCCTTCTTCAAGGATCCCACTTTTTTGATGGTGGGATAAGGTGTTTTTCTATCTAAAACTAGAACTTTCCCACACTGTTTTGTGAATGGTAAACAATATTAAGAGGATTTCTCACCTCAAATTTCTGGGATGGTTTTAAGCTGGTTACTTAAAAGAAGTTTGTTGTATACTTTTTCATCACTGAGGAAAAAGAAAACACCTAAAAAAAACGCACCTAATGTTACCCTGAAAAACCTGCAGAGAATGAAAAGTCCAGGCTTATATGCAATTCTAAACAGGAATCACTTCAGTATATTTTGATTCCTTTAATGAGCTCATTTTTCAGTGACTTTTCTTATCTGATATTCCTGGAGGGCCCTTGGCATTCCTCACATTTTTTCCCTTTTGCTTTCAGCTGCTTCAGTCCCCTTTCTACTTCAATCTTTCATTGAGATTCTAAGCTGAGTGACAGACTTTAATTAGGTGACACTTGTTGCTAAGGAAACATGCTTATTTAAACTAAATAAGAGGAGGTTACTTTAAAATCCAAATGCACTATAAATGGTAGCTTTATGTGTGGGAGGGGGCAAAAGTTTTATCGGAGCTGTTATTAGCATATTTCTCATCTGTTATGTTGGAAAGAAACTTATAATAACCTTCATTTTTCACTTCCCAACATAACTGCAGTCTTGCCACTCTGCTAATTAAATCTTTTTCACAATTATGCAGTTAAAGTTAGAAGTGTTTGGCAAGCACTCTGATTTAAATCCTCTTGGAGTCAATGTTGCATTGTTATAAGGAGACCTATGCTTTAAGCATGCTTATTTTGGCATTTTGCAGTCCTGATTCTAGTAATGATAACTAAAAATAGTTGCAAACTTTACTTTGAAAAAAAAAGTAAATTGTTACTTTTCAGCATAACTATTCTGGTTAGGTCTTGTCTGAATTAGCACTTTGGAAAACGGAGTAAAAGATGTAGGACTTACAATAATAATTATGTGAATATGGATGTGAGATTTGGTCACTGCAGTGAGATGAAGCCATCGTAGTAGGCTTCCTATATCAACAGCAGCATCCATTGGGATACTGTATTTCAATCAGAGCCATTAAGAACCTTCTCAAATTAAAAAAAAAAAAAAAAAGTGGATGAAATGGCCAAAGAAGGTGGGCAAGGACTGATAGAGCAGATATTAAAACAAGTATACAAAGAAATGCAGTCAATCAGTATGTAGCTGCAGAGTCAGAGAGATCTCCTGCAGAGATTAATGGTTTATATACCAAATTCCAGAGAGTTCTGTACCGCCCCACAGCTTTTCTTCCTGAAGTGCAATCTTATGCATTTTAGAATAGTGCCTGTGAAACAATCTTGCTTCAATTTCTTCAAGTCCTATAAAACCTTGAATAGCTTTCCATAAGAACAAGAAAATAAAAAAAAAAGGGAAAAAAAGTGTTTTGAAATGAGTCAAAATTAATTTTTCACTAAGATAAGAGAAAAATAACTTGCTATCTCAATTATTATCAGGAAAGGAAATAAATGTTGGTTTTGTTCTAGTAGTAGTGATAAGGGAGATAATTACAGTAGTATTATGCTGCAGTTGTTTGTCTTTGACCTTGCCTTTTTCCTGGACAGTCTGGAAAAAACCTGATTGCAACATGATAGGAAGGAAAATGAAACTTTTCCAGTCTGAGTTACAAGGGCCCTAAAGAGCTAATGGTGCCTTTGAAATAATCCATCAGAGCATGTTGTGTTACATGCACATTTAGGATAGGGAACACACATAGAAAAATTGTTCCTTGTTACCATGCCAACTACTCGTTTAAATATTGTTTAATGATTCAGTGCAAAATATATAAATTGAGTCTCCATCCCTGAATGTGTTTAAAAATTGGCTGGATATAGTGTTTGGGGACATGATTTAGTGGTGGGTCATCAGAAATAGGGTAACAGGGCTAGGACAAGGTTGGACTTGAAGGTCCTTTCCAGACTGAGCAATTCTCTGATTCTATCTATGATCCTTTTAAGTGCCCAAGGGAACTTCTGACTCAGTAAACTGCAGGGGTAAAGAATGCATCTACTTCCACAGAAATTATGTGAACTGTTTTGTAGTACAGTTGAAATGTCAGTGAGCTCCAGTAATAAGAGTGTAGAGACAACAAAAGAATTTTAACTTCATAGCATTGAGTCTAAGGCAGCTCCAGCAAGAAGGCACCTGGCTGACACAGTTGCCTGGGTCTGCAGATTCCCAAGCACACTGCACACTGTATTTTTTTGTTTGAAAAGGTCTGCAGAAATTGCTAATCCAAATCCAGTGTGATCATGACTTATTAGTTCAACTAGTTTTTTGTTGAGACAAAATAGAACTGGTGTTCGGACACCATCAAAGAAAATGAGTTCTGATTGATAGAGGATAGATACTTGAAACACATGAATAAAGCAGGTAACAATGTTTTAATGCTTTCCTGAATCAGATTTATTGTGCAGTATATCTTAGTGCTCTTCCCTTCACTATAATTTCTTACATTTTATTAGAACAATGCTAAATGTGCTCTGCTTTTTCCAAGATGATTAAGAGACAGGTAAAACAAAACTACTGCCACTCTTAGAGTTTCTCTGACTTCTGTTTTTGTTTCACTGACAAAGAAGACTTCAGTGGAAATTTCAAGATGTATTTTCTCTTCATGCTTTTTTCTTTCTAAACCTTTTAAATTGGAAAGTGAGTGGAGAGTTCCAATCTATCTAGTTATCTGTATGGCTGTACATATATATCTTACAATTTTTCTTCATGAATAAAATTATATCTATAAAAAACAGAAAAACTAAAGATAATGTATTTCCTTCATTTAATGACAAAGTAATATGCCTATCCATGACTTTAGTCTAATTTGATTTTAAAAGAACATAGAAAAATATTTAACTTTGAATAAAAGTCAGGGCTTGACCCCACCCTTCCTCCCACATCCCAACCCACGAGCCCAGAGAGAGCCTAAAATAATAACATCACAGTTCCTCAATATGGCCTCAAGGTCAACAGATTCAAGCTCTGCTGGATCAAATACAAATCTGATCTTAAAAGCCTCTGATTGAAACAGTACTCCTCTGTTTAAAATTCAGAGTTCTGTATTCAACTGCCTAAGCAGATCTTAGTGTTGTGGTTACAGGCAAAAGGGGAGATTTCAGATAGCCAGTGCTACTCGGTTTTTTAGTGGGCACTCCAGGTATGTACAGAGTCATTATTCCATGCTGCTGGATGTGATTTTATTAACTTCATTGAGATAATTCCTGATATACTCTGGTATGGGGAAGGCCAGTGCTGAACTCAAGAAGACACAGAGGCAGGAATGTGGTCAAGCTCTTTTCCAGCACCACAGTAAAAGTTAACATTTATTGTACAGGTGTCTCTGAGATGGATATCTGTGCCTAGAGTACACCATACAAAATGTTTACTCTAGGGACTGCTTTTTCTCCTCTCCCTCTCTCTACACGCAGCTATGTAAAGGTCAATCTACCAACCATTTTTGTGGAGCATAATTTGCAACTGCTGCTAATAATTTCCTACATTATTCACCCCTCTTCCGTTAGCTTTGGTATAAGATGACCATAAGTACTATTTACTCCTGCAGAGGCTTTTAACTGCTAACTTCAGGACCAAATCTTTTGAAGGTTCGTCCAGCTACAAATGGAATTTAGGTGCTGAATCAGACTTTAAGCATGCTTAAAGATGAGAATGAGTATGGGTATACCTAAACAATTTTGCTTGGGTGCCAGAATGGGCAGGACTCCCTTGAAGAGAGCAGCTGAGAGCTGACCACAGTTAGATTACTTCCAGGCCTGTCCCTGGCTCCCTTCGTGTGATTGCCAACATCTCCCTGCTGAATGCAGTGCAGAAAAGCCATATAAATATACAGCTCATCTTTCATTTCTTCCCTGGGACCCAGGGGAAGCCCAGAGATTTATTTATCTGCAATGTTGACATTCCTTTTTTCTTTCTTATGATGAGGTCAGGAGAGAACTGCCACCCACTCTGAGTCATAACAGACTGGTAAACCTCAAAGCCGTGATACAGAGATGAGCAGTGGGGCTTATTTTCCCATGGAAATGTTGTCAGGAAAAGTGTTGTGACTGTGATTCTTCTCATCTTTTGATATGGTTGGATGAAAACAGTACCCACAGTTCATCTTTACTTCCATTAAGAACAGTCACTGGAGGTGTTAATGGCACTTTGCTGAAAAAAGGCCTTAGCAGCTGCTGATGCCATGGTTCAGCTCAGCTACAACTCTGGAATAGCTCCTAAAGGCAGAATGTTTAACTTAGGGTCTGGATCCTCACCCTTGTGAGCATTTTTACTGTACATGGACTTGAACACTCCTGAGTCTCTATCTACAAAATGGTGTGAGTCCATAGAGACTGGAACACACACTTAGGATCTCTCTGAAGGTAACTTTGCTCCAATAGGATCAAAGCACAAGAATAAAACTTTCCAGGAACACTGTCCTGTGCTCAGCTGGTGTGTTTAGTTGTGTGCTGCCATGCATTTCCAAGTTTTCCTGGAAGAGTCTGGCCAGCTACAATGCAATGATAAGATATTTTGGATAGTTTGGAAGGCAATATATATTTTTTTGCATGTTACATATTACTGCTATGTAAAATATGGTGGATACATAAATGTTTCTCCATGTAATTTTGATTAAATGATGTGTTATTTAAACTAAAAACCATGTTCTGTGATGATGGTACCTTTCAGCTCAAATTTAGAAAACATGAAAGGAGCTCCACATACCAAAGCTGTAAGTTCACTTCTAGCCTTCTGTGCAACTAGTCTGATTTTGAAGGGTATTTTTGGGAAATCATTAACTTCCTGTGCCTAAGTTAGGCAAAATGCTCCACAAATATGACTGATCTTCTGAAGCACTCATTTTCTAGCTGTTTGCTGTGCTTTTAGAGCTCTTCATGTCTGTTGTCTGGGTGAAATACCTGTCTCCTAATGCAACATATTTCACATTTTTGAAAGAAGTTGCTGCCTATATAGTCCTCAAATATTAAAATCTTTAAGAAATGGACATTTACACTATTACAAGGAAGAGCAAAAGTTAACATCCAAGAATTAATGAGACAATTCATGTTGCAGAACTGCAACATTTCACACTGTATTTGTAGTCCAAGTATTTGCCTGTGTTTGCACACAAAAATGTACCCACACAATGAATGAGAGGTTTGAGAAAACAGCATCATACCAAATAAGAGTATAGGTTATACATCAGTAATACAATACCAGCAAGATGCTAAGATCTGGTTTTTTGACATTGGGAAGCAGAAAAAAATACTCTTGCATGGTAAAAGCAACTTTTTTTTCTGATTAGTTCTTTTTCCTATGTTCTTCTACCTGTAAGCTTCAGGGTAAGCAGCAAAATTCCCATTGTAGGCACATGGCTACACAAGAATGATTGACATATTTGTTTTAGTAAAAACAAAACAAAACAAAACCACTTTATCTGGAAACTTATTTTAACAGTTCACATGTCATTAGTTTTTCCAAAATGTATAGTTTCTTTAGCTGTCATTGGATGTCACCACTGTGACAGAATAACAGGGAAAGACTATGCTGAGGTTTCTAAAATTCTCCTGTTTATGGACCCCAATGTCCTTAAACTATTTTTCACCCTAGTGAAAAATTAACTCTTAGACTGAATTTGGTAACAAAATCATAGAAACATGGTCCTGGAAATGTCACTTTAGCTATCATCCAGCCCTGGCACAAATGTGCCATAATGTCCCATAATGTGCATCCTTTCATTACATGAAAGTTTCCATGTGTCTAAACTTGTTTCCTCACATGCCAGAAGTCCCTTCCAACTTGGACTACCTATGATCCTATGAACTTGAAGCCTAATTCATCACAGCAAGTATCCAAAAAGAAGACTTTCCTTGTCCCTTACCCAAGGGAAATGAGACGAGCATATCTAATGAAGTATTATGTTGACACAAAAAGCAGTGAAAATAAACATTTCCCTTTGAAAAACTGCAACAGGACACAGCAGGTCCCTTCTGGCAACCTGCTGGCTGCTTACTGATGATGCTAACTAAGGCAGTCCCTGCATGGGATGGTGCTTGTCCTCAGCCCTGGGTGACAACTGCCATGAAACCCACAGGGAACCTGGATGTTTAAAAGCTAGATGTTACAATGCTCACTGTTGTTGTCTCCAAATATTATTCTTTTTTTCTAATATTTGTAATTCAATTTGTTTGTTTTAAATGAAGGCTGAGATGTTTGAAGATAAACTGCAGAATGTTTTATGTCTTCCCATAAGTGGATCTCTTATATGCAGGAAAACACTGTCCAGTAGGAAGTGTAAAGGAAATTCTAAATGTTATGCAAAATCTGGCCATCAGACCTCTAAAGCAAAAGACACAATATAGGAGTGGCAGAGGTATAAATTTTGTAGTTAACTACAGCTCACCAGAGTGTATGACTCCTATTTCCTCACCCAGCCCTTGAATTTTAAAAATTAACAAACACTGGAAACATCCAGTAAAATAATCAAGCCATGGAATACAAGCCTGATGGACAAAGGTAGCCAGATCCAGTTCCCACCCTTGTCAAAAACAATAGGAAATCCATTTCAGACATGAAAATAAACTTCTGCAGAAGAAGTCTGATTTGAAGCCAGAATGAAATATGGTCTCTTCACACAGGTTTGTTTTTGTCAGGTTCCTATTCAAGCAAAGGTCTTCTCAGCAACAAAAAAAAAAAAAAAAAAACAGAAAGAAAACTGCTGAAATACAGAATAATCCATCCAGGATAGGAAAATATTTTTCTCCATAATAATATCTGAAAGCGGTATAGGGTTGCATTACCTTTTCTTTTTTGACAGCCACTTTCTTTTTTTCAGACTGTATTCCTGTGCTAAACCAAAGCTATACTTTGACAATATGCAATATCTATGGTGATACCAACCTGAGGTAGTGCCTTCCACAGACAGAGCAATAACCTTAAAATTTTAGAGGTCACAATTCTTGCACATACAAACATAAATGTGAGGAAAAGATGAGCTTATCAAACCTCTTATTTCTTGTCTACTGTTCAGGATACCCTGTAAGAGCTTATGTAATTTCTGGAAGATCCTCTGTTATTCCTATGGCTGGCTTTGCAAGGAGAGTTACATATGGGCAGAAGGTAACTGCGTACTCTGCTGAACCTGGGCACAAAAGGATCATCTCTCCATTCTCATCAATAAAACAAGAAGAGTAGTACAAAGCCTCAGGAAAATAAATAAGATATTGAAACAAGTCTGTGTCAGCTTCTCAGTGAGATGCTGGCCCACAATCAAACTGAAAGCCACGGATTAAATATAGATTTCTTACCCATAGAATGAAGTGCAGACTTTTTGACTACCGCACTATTTACTTTTCAGTACTTCTGTTAGTGCACTACTTTTATCAGACTGGATTTCTGGCATTTTTCTTCACAATCCTGCAACTTCCTATACAGATAAATGGTGAAAATACTGCCACAGGAATAAAGTTATTTTGTAAGAAAAATCCTTTACTTGGAAAAATTGCAATATGATCAGAAGGCTGGGTTGTCTTTGATACAAAATTCTGATGATGATGTACCATGATGGAAAAATCCCAGGTGCATCAGATTTTTTAAAAATATGCTCCCTACTATGCTAGGCAATTAGAGCAACTTTGTTAAACAGGGATTCCCCAGAGAAATGCTACACTCCAGAAAAGCACCCGAAACAGAGAGTGCTTTCTCTGCATCCTTCAGCTGAGTACTTTCTGAAATCAGATTTCACTGCTCAGTGAAGGCATAAGCTTTCTTTGGAAAGACCTTGAAGACAGGAATACCTGTCACTTGTGACCAATGTGGATTTTCTTACTCAACAATGCAAAATTCAGTCTATTTTATGGCCAGAGTCTACCACGTTTGTGACACCTACTTATCTTGTCATCACTTCCTATTTCATCCATCCTGGCATGAGTGTTGCCTTCAGTAACCCACAGGGTGAGTGACTGTAAGGTGAAATATTTACTTAAAATATCTATCTTATCATTTAACCCTACACTCAAAGATTATAGTCTGGGTCATATAAATTACATAAATTTAAGTAACCAGAAAGAAAGAGAGGAAGAAGAATAGCCATTCTCTTCCACCAAGGACTTTGCCATTTCTGAGTACATTCTAGTAAGAAATTCTTTGTGAAATTGAATTGTTTGCAGAAGAGACATAAAAGCAGAAGCCAAGCAGACAGGGAAGCAGGGAAGAGGCATGCAGGCAGCCTGTTTTCTTCTGCCAGAAGGTTTTTCCAAGTGTCCAAGATCTTTTCCATTCTGATTGGTCACTAGATACCAGAGGAACTCATGTTGCAACTGTGTATTTCTCTGCCCTGCTCTAATCATGGCAGAAACTAGTCTTTCTGGACTGAAAAAAATATTAATCAGTTTAAATGCACGATGCTGGTCTGAGCAGTCATGCAGCAAGACTAACCTCTTTTAGGGCGCGGCGCTCCAAGATCCAACCAGGTGTTCCAGGAGAAACTCACAAATAGTGCTCCGAGTCTACTGCCTCAGGGCTGACCAGCGTGGATCGGTGCTATTGCTCCAAAAGTGGCCTCCCTCTGGTTTCCTCAGGTGTGAGCTTTATTGGCCCCCTAATCCTGCTCATGCGCAGTTGGGGCCTGCCCTAATCAGGCACAGATGGGCTTAACACAAGCTCATGCCCACTACCTGGCAATTAGTGGCACCTGGTTGCCTCATTTCACTACGCAGTCACATTGACTATCCTACCAAAGAAATTACTTTATTCAGATGAGTACTTAACATGTGCCTACATCCCATTTCTATCGGTGGTTAAGCTCATATTTTAGACTGGGCACATGCTTGACTTTATCTGAGTAGCAGCAGAAGCACAAACAACCTTCATGTAAGGCTTCCCAGCCAGTTCTGCCACGAGGCAGCACTGAACTGAAACACCTTTAGAAAGCTTGAAAGGAAAATGTTCTGTGCAGAAACTGCCTATCACCAGTTCCACCAGTCCATGGAGCTGCAAAGACCAGTGTTCAGGGAAGACTGTCATGTTCCTTCAGTTGATCCAAGGTCAGAATTTGAGCTGGACTTGAAGATCCTCAAGTGTGACTCCATCCATTGACTGTCTGGACAGTTCTACCACTGAAAATCTGTGTTAGTAGTAAGGAAGTCTATAAACTAAAAAAATGCTTCTTATACCAACAAACACAACACCTCAGCTCTCCTATATTACTATTTTGAGTCACTACAGGACAAGGATGAGAAGAAGTGATATCCTGTCCCTGCCCAATGATTGTCTTTGTGAAGGAATTTCTAATTATTTCCTACTGTGGTTCAGATTTTACAAAAGTAGCAGTTTTACTTGCCATGAACAAAAAAAAAAATTACAATTGTCACTAAGATTTTTCAGATGGAAAGTACCTATTACCTATTACTATTCAGATGGAAAGTGGCCTCAATTTGTCACTAGAAATAAGTGGGTTTGATACCTAAAGTAGAGGTCATCACCTGGACCATCAAAGCCATCTCAGGGGAAATTTAATCAGCATGCATTACCAGCATGCATTGATTTCGACCTGCCCACACTTGTTTCCCTCCAAGGTCTACAACATATTTAATCTTACTCACAGTGTCTTTAATCTTACTGGGGCTGGGGCTCAAGTGCACATTTCCTATTTCCAGGCATAGGGTGTGATGTAAGGATGTAATGGGCATGAATATTTTCATTTGCATTGGAAACAGGATGGGTTTTTTTCGTATACACTTTGAGAGTTGAATAAAACTTGACCTGAAAAGGGGATTTCTGTGATGGTCAGTTAGAGGGTGGTGTTCTTACAGAAAGAGTGACATTGTCCCTACAGATGTTGTTTCAGAGGTGGAGTGACAGATGGTTGCAGGCTGTCCAATTACATAGTTTGGAAGAAGGCTGCATTTTATTTACATTTAAGTATTTTCCAAACCGTGGTGACGTCACCTATCTGTTCCAGCCTGGCCTGCTTCATTAATTGAAGTGTGGAAAAGAAAATTCTATCCTCTACCCATTGAGTTAGACAAGAAAATGGGACTGTCCCATGGGCCACCTCAGAATATTTTTAAAATACCACCCATGGAGTGATTGTACAGATTGGCAGCAGTTAGTACCCACAGAGTTAAGGCCTTCCTTAAGTCATGGTTCAAAATATCTAAATTAATAGATTCAGCATGGGGAAAGGAAAATCAAAAGTCAGGAAGATTGTGAGGTTTGTGTCTTCTAAATATTTTTGTTCTGGACAGTTTGTTCACAATTATAGCATCTCAAAGCCAAATTGTCTGGTTTTTTTAATTCATCTGATATACAAAGTGAACATAAGCCAGGCAGGATTCACTGCTGGGGAATTCCCACAAGCCAGGACAGTCTGCGGCCATTTCAGACACTGCAGGGAGAGCTCTGCTATCCATGCCCCACACCCACCACCACCTGCTTTCCTGGACACTCATCCTCTGCAGTAAGAGAAAACAGAGCACAAAATTATATTCTCACTGTGTTTGCCATCCAGAGGGATTCAACAGAAGAAGCAGTTTGAACTTATAGGGAGGAAGCTGGAAGGTTGCTGCTCACAGACAAAGAAGATCCCATTTTTCAAGGCCAGGTTGTGTGGGGCACTTGTCCTACATGGCAGTTCCTTGGCATTAAGCCTCTCTCACTTCTGCAAGAAAAGGATGTGAAAAACTGCTCTACAATAAGATGGAGGCACTGCCCAGCCATCTGCTAGGCTACATATCCATTTATTTCTTCTACTTTTATTAATATAGGATTATCCTTTTCCTATCCATTCAGAAAGTTACTACAATGATCATTTTCCTAATCCATCTCTTTGACTACTGTCACCTTTTTCCTTGCAACTTAAACTGTGCTTCTCTACTCTTTCATATCACAGAAAATCATCAGGCTCCTTGGTATCTAATTCTATTGCTAAATGGAAATCTGTTCTCTCTGGAGGATATGTCTCAGCTGATAAAGATTCATTACTGATACCATCTATACATATTCAATATGAGGTATTTCAGGTGGAAGTCAAAGAGTAGAGTCACAAAATCAGCAAGGCTGGGAGGTTGCCATCTTTGTACCACTGTGGTGAGGGCATTAGTGATAGATGTACAAAACAAATCCAAAATCCCCCTTTGTCTCATCCAGCTCAAGGCAATGAACCAAGGAATAGCAATGAATGACCAGAGTGACTCACAGAAGTTGAATTCTTCTCTGTTGAGGTTTGTTATACCTTTGAGGAAGAACCTCATTCTTAACTGTTTGGAGTGAGAAGATGAAAAGTAAATTATTCTTCATCTTGCAGGTGATTGATCTGTGGCAAAATTTTTGGAAAGTCACATCATGACTCTTCCCCATCCCTATCTCTTCATTGTCAGGGTGACTTTGATCACTGACTTTTAAGGGCAGAGCCTCTCTCTCTCTCTCTCTGTGTGTGCTTGCACACAGCCTAGCAAAGCAGGCTTCAGTTTGGATCAGGGCCTCCAAGTACTACCATTGTATAAATAATCATTCTCAGAGAAAAAAAAAAAATCAAACAGGAAAATTGTGAGATGAAAAGCACACATGGTTTCCTGGTGACTCATTTTGCACAGTCCCAAACATGCTGCTTTATTTTGCTCTCAAAGGCCAAGTCACACGTGGTGCCCTCCAAAGACAAGTAAGGATGCCAGCACAGAGGAGCAACCAACAGTAGAAGTAAGGGCAAGTATTTTGGGACTGGGCTGCTTTTTCTCCTTTTTTTTCCTTTGCTGAGTACTGTATCACTAAGGAAGTTTTTCTGCCTGCCAGTTATAAATAGGCACTTGTGCCTTATCACATTCTCTCACTGGGAAAGAATGTTGGTCAGCTGAAGAATGAGACACCCAGGAAAGCTGCTGAGCAGCAGCAACAGTTTAATTTCTTTTAAACTCTCTCTCCCAGAGTTGGAGGCATACATTCTTTGGCAGTGAGTTTCCTGACGTGGTAAATGACACAATGCTTTATATGCAAAAATATTAAAAGGAGGTTGTGTCACTGGTAAAAATGTGCCAAAATGAGACCTTTCCCTTTTGCAAGCCTTTAAAGGAACTTTCCAAGTTTACTAAAACTGTGCAGTCATCATATTTACAAGCTGCCAAGTTCACTTAAGGACCACTCCAAGGGTACCTTCAGGGCAAGAGTACTGAGGGACTCCCATGTCATGTGTGTTTTAGACAACACATTATCAGCACAGAATCTCAGTAAGTAAAATCCTAAAATAATAACCCTCCATTCTTGTAACATTAGGTGAATCTTGAAATAGCTGTAAATAGGACTCCAGGAAATATGTAGATGATTAAGGAAAGAGAAGCTATTAAGAGAAGGCACTGAATGGGGACCAAGACCTAAACCAAGATACACAGAGGTATTTAGGTTGTTCCTATGCTCCCATAGGTTTCATGATGAGGATTGGTGCCTAAAAACAAGTTACAGTCTTAAATCCTTTTGTAGGTTTTAGTCCTCTGTTTTGTTCCCAAGCTTATTCAGCTGACAAATCTAGTTGCCTCAGTGGAGAGTTAACTGTTCATAACTTGTAAAACATGTGGATTGCACCCATATATCACATGGACATCTTCATAGACTATGAGTCATAACAAGAAGGATGACAGAATATTCCCAGGCAAAAATATTTTTATTAAATAATTGGGTTTGGGTTTTTTTGGTTTTTTTTCTTGGGTTTTTTTTGTTTGTTTGTTTTTTGGTTTTTTTTTTAATTTTTGTTTTTTTGTTTTTTGTGGCAGGAAGTATTTAATGTTTCAATAGGTACTTCCAATACAGCAAGGCATCAGATTACTCTTGCCAGTTCAACTGCAGCCATACACAATATATGGGCCAGGGATTTTTACTTTTGAGCAGAGGAAGGTAAATTAATTTTAATATTGCCTCTTTGGGGACAACTATCCCTTCATATCTTCATACAGTAAATAACTAACTCATACTGATCCTGCTTTATTCAGAGTTCTGAGGTAGAAGTTCTATTACTTGAATCTTTATTTTCCAAGACTTAGGACTACAATAACATTAAAATAAATTTTTAAAAAGACCAAAACCATTGTATTTAAATTAAAATTTTGTCAGGATCTGACCCTAAAAAGAGTAAAGGTTAATAAAAAATGAAAAATAATGATCATTCTTTCCGTCTTTGCAGTTTGGTTCTGCAGGAGAGTTTAAAAAAAAAATTCATTATTTTAAGCACTCAGAATGTCTTACCTAAAGTATGTATAGAGCCAAAAGACAGAGCTATTTTTAGAGTAATATTTCTCTGCTTGTTTCGGTGAGGTAAATGCCAAAGTATTTGAAAGACTTGCATCCTCTGAGATTATAAACTTTGAGAATACACAGGTCAGTCCCTGTCTTCAGGGGAGTTTGGCGGAAACCTTCCAACAAGAGAAAGCTTTCTGGAAGGAAACTTAATGCAATAACTTATTTGCTGTGATTGGAGTACCTAGGATAAAGTAATAATCACCACTGCCCAGGGTCCCATAAAACAGGTCTTTAGTATAATATTTTCTAGATTACGCTGTGGTTTTCAGTGTTTCCTGAATCTCTTGATGTAACAATCCATCCTCTTCAGACATTAAAAAGTGATGTTGGAGATCATTTTCTTCCATGAACACCCTGAAACCCTTTCTGGATCTCAATGGTAACTGCACAAGACCATTCCTATTTCAAAGTCAACACAATTTCAATACGTTCAGCTAAATGAAAATTAATCCCTCAGCCACAGGTAACTGTCCCACATTTAAACAAGACAAACAGCAATAAGAAACGTTCTCCCTCAGACACCTGAAGCTGCATCTAGAAGATCTCCTGCTTCTGGTAGGAGCCATAGGACAGCTCAGTAGAGCCAACACAAAGACTAAGAGAACTTATTTTCACTTCATTCCCATGTGTTGTTGTAACCAGTGGCCAGATAGTACCTCTTGAATCCACCCAGCCTTCTACAGTGCCTTTCTCTTCACATTCTATTTTCTGGTAGTACATAAATTTTAAAAATGGGTCCACTTAGGAGTTCAGAGAGTAAGAAGAGCTAAAGTAGCTTAGTGATATTTTACTGGCTAGCAGACCGCTGTTTTTCAGAAGCAGAATTTTCATCCTGATTTTACTAATAACAGTTCTAGAACCAGAAAGTTTTTGTTTTGATTTTTTTTAATACCAACAGAGACCTTTTCTAAAATAAACATAACTTCAGACAGGAACCTGAGCTAGGTACGGTAGAATTACAGAAGCAGACTGACTTGCATCAAACTTAGAGAATTGCTTCCAAAATGTGTACACACCCTTTATGCTTAAAAGTGCTGGACTTTGATCTCAGTTTCAATTTAAACCACAGCCAGGGTCTAATTTCCCTTTCTTCACATTTTTAAATTCTCAAAACCAACTCAGCAAGTTCTCATTCTCCCCTGCACCTGGGGAGAAAAAGTCAGAAAAAGCAAGAGAACCAGCCAAAAGGAAAAGAATGTGTTCCTGGGTTGCTAATTGAATTTACTCTGGGATGGGAAAAAAAAGCTGACCCACTCCTAGCAGGTGTTGTCACTCTGAATCCCACTGACATCCATGTATTTAAGATGCTGTGCAGAAGACTAATCCTCTCTGACAGCACAACATGCTGATATGGACAAGCTGTCTTGTTCTTTGTTCATATGGATGTGCCAGAAAACTCATTTTAGTATATCTGGATGTCTCCAGATACATCTGTTCGTGGACACATATGAGAGGGATCCTCTGATAAATCATGCCCTTTCCATGTTCTTCAGCTTACTATGCATCTCATAAATCATGTTTGGAAATAGTAGTAGAAGATTCACTTTCATGTGACTGTTTTTTTCTTTGAATCGAAGAATTTGCATTTTTTAAACATACTGGTTAATGAAACAAATATTCAAGCCTTACCTATAACATTTCTTTCTTTTACAGCTCCCAGACTTGAATTCAATGGTAGGACACTTGCTTTTCAGATTGAAAGCATGTGCTTTTCTAAGAACAACTCAATACTTCCAAATATTTAGCTCTCTTCCTCTAGCACATAACAAAGGGACTTTCCTGAGGAGATCCCCTACAGCCTTCTCTGCATAGTGTCAGCCATGCAATATGTCTGCAAAGAGAGAAAAAAATCGTAGTGGAAGAGCATTGATATTGCCTTTAGCTGTGTGTCTGAGCCTTCACAGAGTCTGAGTCCAAAAGTTTCAGAAGGTTTTCCACAATAAGATGAGAGCAGAATTTTACTTCCTCACAGTGCAGACATGCAACATTTCATCCTCGAAGCACGACAAAGACATATACAGCAGAAAATACCTACAGAGATGGGTGCAGTCCTTTGTGTGTGTCTGTTCCATGGCTCCGAAACCAAAGGTAGCTTGGAAGTTGAGCAATCACAGAAGTGGAGCACTAAACCCAAACCTACATCTCTGTCATGCAACAAAGCTCAGCTGGCTTGCCCCTGCTGTGTAGCAGGGCTCTCTTTAGAGCAGTGCAAAGAACCTTAATGTAAGTTTCAACAGCTTCTGCTTGTTGCTCTATATCTGTTTTTTTTATATCTTCCTTCTATTCCACTGTGCTTCTTACTGGTTTTCCAGAATCACCTTCTCCAAGCTCAAGAATGGTCCATCCTACCAAGAAGGAAATCAAGCAAATGTGATGGGAGGCCTGCATGCATGAACAAGGACCTCCTGATAAATCTCAAACATTTAAAGGGTGCATAAAAGAGGTGAAAGCAGGGAAAGGTGACCCTTAATATTAAGGGAATATTAAGACATTGCTCAGTTGTGCAGAGATGGTGTTAGGAAAACAAAAGCCCACCTGGAGCTGAATCTGGAGACATGAAGTACAAGAAAAGGTGAGGGAAAATGTGGGCCCACTGCTGATTGAGACAGATAATCTTGTAGCAAAAGACATGGAAAAGGAAACAGTATTCAAGGTCTTCTTCACTTTGGTCTTCACAGGTAAAATCAGTCCTCAGGAATCCAGAGCTCCTGAGATCAGTGGGAAAGCCTACAGCAAGGAAGACTTACCCTTGGAAGATAAGGATCAAGTCAGGGAACTCCTAAACAAACTTGACAAGCATGACTCCATGGGACTTCATGAGACACACTCATGAATGCTGAGGGAGCTGGGTGGTGTTACCATGAGGGTACTTGCAATTATTTGTCTTTGACAGGTCTTGGTAATCAAGGGGTTCCCCAGGACTGAAAGAAAGGAATTTCAAGTCTATCCTCTATCTATGGGACAGGGTGTCTCTGTTCTGGCGTGGGTAATCCTTGATGACAGCCCCTTGGAGGCATCTCTGAGGTGGGGAACCCACCCGTCACCCTTGGCTGCAGTCTCTCAGAGGTGCTCCTGTTCCATTGTGAGTTAGCATTGGTTGCAGGCTATCAGGGCTGTCACTGCCCTGGTGTGGGTCATCCACACCCACAGTCCCTCAGAGGTATCCCCTCCAGCACCTCCTCCCAAGCGTACACCTCCAGGCACCTCCTCAGCAGTGTCACCTTCCACGTGTCCACCCCCCCAGCAGCTGGTGCTCTTTATTAAATACATCTCATGGGGGCACCAAGGGTTCTGCTGACCAGTCAGAGCTCTGGTATGTGGTAGATAACATGTGGGAAACAACAGCATGGAGGAAGAACCACAAAAAGAAGGGAACTAAAACATACAGAGGAAAGGACAGAGGAGACAAGGGCACAGACTTCAGAGGTCTACTCATGTTTCTGGAACAGACTTCTATAAAAAAACAAACGAGCAGACAAAAAAAACAAACATGTGATGGACTGGATGGAAACCCAGTGATCAGAATCAATCAGGACCCGAACTTTACAACAGTTGGAGATTGCTGGGAGGTTAAGGGTGTTGCCTGTTCTCCCTTGCACAACTGTAGTGCATGAATAGCAGGCCTGTGTTCCTGACTAAGAATCTGAGCATCAATTGTCCTTCCTTTCTCTGGAGTAAATCTAGTTTTATAAATTAGTAAATTGCACAAGGTAGACTGCAGCATGTCACCATTCAATCACTTTTGTAAACCTCATCAAATTTCACTTTGATCAGAGTGGGAGGAAAAGGAATAAACACTTACCTGGAAAACTATGTAAACTTTTCAGTAGAAACAACTTAATTGATCATGAAAATTATATACAGAATTAAAATAGCTCAGAGATGAGGAAAATCACATTTGTTTCACATAAAATGAAATAAGCAAAAGGGATAGAAGACACTGCTTAATACTATAAGAATGCTATTATAACTGACTATCCACATTTGAAGTTGTAAACACCACAGAGTGAGATGAGCTGAATATGAGTGATAATATGAGATATTATGATATTAAGCAATAAAAAATGTTGGCTTTGTATGTGGAAAAGAGCTCTCTTTATCAGACAAATCTGCCAAATAGCAGCAGACTTAACTCCACTTCAGTTTTCTCAAAGTGTCCCAGTGTCAGGCTAGGGAGAGCTTTGGGCAATGTACCATACCCAGGGCATACTACTGGCAGAAGGATAATCATATTCTTCTTGTTCTTGAGAACTAGGAACACCACCTACTTAGTGTTGATATCATTGTTCCCTGTTTCCTGATAACTGCATACATTTTCCTATACAATCCCATACAGCAAGCTGTGTCTTAAAAGCTGTCAGATTCCTTGCCCCAGGCCAAGGCTAAAGCATTACAATACTGCAAGTTTTCAGTTTTTAACATGGAGTGATTCATAGTAAAATGGAAAAAACTTTTTTTTTTTTCCTGTGCAACACCATTTTAAGGTCAGAAAGTTCCTACCCCTGCTTTCCTTCACCCATCAATGGACTTAGGGAGTATAACCCTGTTCTTTCTTTCAGTGTGCTAAGCTATATAAGCCAGTCCTTCTCAGTCTCCATCTTTTAAGTCAGGACTCTCATCTGGCCATTTCAATCATCATTTCTGCACATGTTTGGTTTAAATTAAACTTGCTGGAGAAATTGCAGTAGGTGCCAGAGGTAAGATCCTCTGTGATGCTTCAGATTCATCTGTAGGCTGTGTTAGAAATATCATAGCTGACAAATAAGATGATGTGTGCCTTTTTCAGGATTGTCCCTGTCAATGTTTCATAGTTAGCCTATGATTGATTAATACCCTCAGCAATCTCCATTTCCAACAGGTGAACTCCCAGTTTCCAGTGGAAAATCATGCTATTTACTTTTAGGTGTGTAACTTCTGCACTTTGACAATTCAAAGGACAGGAATCTAAATCACCTAATAGTGCAGAACCTGTACAGCTGCTATGATTCTCTCTGTCTTGAGAATGGTTAGCTCTTCCCCTTTTATGGAGAAAAAGAATGACCTAAATAGAAATACAATGCATTGCATGTTTGCATGACCTCACCCTAGTCTTGTCTCTTTGGAAAGTACCCTACACTTGACATGCATTCCAAGTATACACTGCTTTGTAAATGTTTTTTATTCCATCTTCCCAGAGCTTATTTTAAACCACTAGTTCCTAAATGAGGGTCACAACCTTACTGTTATGCACAAGCTCGCCAGTATAATTAGAAGTGGGGTCATGACCCCATAAGTGGGTCTTGACAGACAGATGTTCTGAGATTCAAAACCCCTTCTGACCTCTTTTAACACTGTCTCTAGCAGTGTGAAGCACATCATGAATGCAATAGGAGAAGATGAAACTCCACTTACCATCATTTGAGCAATTCATATGAACTCTGCAACTCTCAGCTGCAGCAACCAGTCATGTTGCTGGTCCCAAGACATAACTCACATGTGTTTTCCCGACATGCAATTAGCAACACAATTTTTTTGGTGTCTATATGGGTTATTTTTAAGTAAGTGTAGTACAGATAATACAGCAAAGCTCTTAGCAACACACAGCACTTCATGAAGACTGTGGAGTTTATTCTAGGCCTCTCTACTTAAGCTGTGAAATTATTCTGACATGCTGATAAAGTCTTTCCAGGCTTCCACAGGGATCATACAAATCATTCCACTCAGATAAATTGCACTTGGTTATTCCTGTGAGCTGAAATAATTTGTTTTAATTACAGAACAGTTCATACCCAGATAGTGCTCTGGAAGGAATTCAAGGGTAAACAGAGTCATTTTCCATGGGAAAGGGACAGAAGCAAAATAGATGCAGACTGCGTCCTGTTGTCACAAACATTATTATTTAGATCTATATTCTAGTATATTCATAAAATGAGGAAATGCTTTATTGTATTAGGGTGCATGTGGACCAATTACAAAATGTGTGCCATAGCACTCTGGTCCCACAGCTACCTGAATAATCACCCTTTTCATTTGTGTATCAAGTCTCCTTCTCAGAACAGTCAAGGCATGAGATTGTCTCTAACTCAGAACATGGTTGGGAGGTTAAGGGTCACATATCTAGACCCTGGAACTGAGAAGTTCTCTGGACTCCATCACTTTAGACAATTAGGCTATGTCTATGCTGATAAGTTAAACAGTGCCCAGGAAGAGTCCCAAGCACTGAAATGCAATTGCCTATACAGTTCCCTGTCCGATGGCTCCTAGGCATGTTTTTGGTCCAAGACAGAACCCCAAAACATCCCTGGACACAGTTGGGAGTCTGAACATTCCTGAGTTCCCAGCAGGTCCTCTGTTTTGCATGCTGAAAGAGTTTGACAGTAAGTAGATTTAAATTACATTTGTAGAGTGTTAAAAGTTCAATTACCTTCATTAAAGCTATTCCTGATGTAACGTGTTGTTGTGATTAAGGTGTCGGGATCCTCAACATAAAAAGACAGTGAAGAGGCTTTCTGAAATACTCCAAGACAGAAGCAAGACTATGAAGAGATTTTAATGGGCCTGAAGGAGGCAGAAGTATTCACTTTGTTCTTCTTGTTCTGCATCTGCTTATAATATCAATTTGATCTCCCTCAGACCATGGAGACAGAGCTGGCAGTGGTGCTTGCAGAAAGGTACAGCAGCCAAAAAAATAAACTCTAGCTGGTTGGTGGACTGTCTGTGGCAAAGCAAACCACAGTACAACTTAACCTTTTTTCTACTCTTACTGGCAAAGGCAGCAACTATGAACATCCACCAGTCTCAGTCAGAAGTGTAGCAACCTAGTGAATCAACATTGTACACCCTCATAAGAAAGTCTCCACCACCCTGACTGAAGAAGTCTTCACTTTATGCATTAATACATCCTTTCATTCAATCATTTATTTCTTTCCTGAAAAAGAATAGCTGACACCATTTTTGGGGGGTTTTGTCATGATGGCACTACTTGTGTTTCTTTTTGGAGGGGACTTCTTTCTCCTTTTGAACTACTGATAGCTTTTCTTTCTTTTGATGTTGTGGCCTTCCATCTTAGTTTAGGCTTGTGTTTTGTCTCAGTGGTACCCCTAGATGTTAAGTAATTTTGCCACTGTTGCTAACTATTATCCAAAATTTCCCAAAGGAAATGAGCATGCCTCTGCACACATAGTACTTACCCTCTTTAAATGACTGTGAAAATGTCCACATCCAGAACTCAGCAAAAAATTAATCATCCTCCGTTCTGACACCATTAGATGGAGATCAGTAGCTCTGAGCTCAAGTGCTTTGTTTGTACCTGAACCCCACAGGGCAGCTGCCAGGACTGTGCATCAGCAGCCAGGAAGTCTTGGTCTGCTCTATTTAAAATTCTTTGGACACTTGGCACTTTTGTCAGTGTTTTCTCCATTGTCCTTTAACACAGATGTTCAGCTATAGAGCTGCTCTTGAACATTCAGAGTCCATTTGTTGACCCTGGCTTTTCTGTTTGGAGTGAATGAAAAAGCCCTTCTCAGATGTCATATTTTCACCTTTTGTCATCTTAAGATTAAAGAAGGAAGTCTGGCAATGAATATTCATGCCCGCTTAAGCATACAGGTCTGGTGACTAAAGCTTGCAGACATGTAACTGTATGGAGACCTCGGGGTGGGTGACAAAGATAGCACAAACCTTTGAGGTCTAAATCACCACACAGCAGATATAGAAACTGAGTCATATGTGCCTCTCTCCAGTGTGTCCTTCTGCTCTGTTAGTCACTTTGCCTTTTTCTGAGGAGCGTGATTGGAATTTAGGCCATGGAATGCAGAAATTCTTATAAATTGCCATTGCTTCCTGTTTCTTTTCTTAGTATTTATGTTGTGATTAATTTTAAAAATCTCTTGCAAGGATTATCTCAGACCATGCACCTAACCTTTGGTAACTAAGTGAAAAAACTGAACTACAAAAAAATTTCATTCCCAATCCCTATGGCTCCTTTGTTTCCTGGAGAGTGGCTCCACATGGTATTGTATCAGTGTCCTGGGTTTGCATTGCAAGGGGTGGGGAAGCATGGTGGATTCTGTGAAAAGCAACTAGAAGCTTCCCCCTTGTCCAACAGATCTCATGCCAGCCAGCTCCAAGATGGACCTGCTGCTGCCCATGGCTGAGTTCATCAGTGGCCACGGTAGTGCCTCTGTGATAACCTATTTAAGAAGTGAAAAAAAAAATACTGCACAACAGCAGCCAAAAGAGAAGAGTGAGAAAAAACACTGCAGACATCAAGATCAGCACAGAAGGAGTCAGAGGAAGTTCTCCAGGTGCTGAAGCAGAGATTCCTCTGAAGCCTGGGCTGAAGAACACAGTGAGGCAGGCTGTCCTCCTGCAGCCCATTGAGGTTGGCCTGGATTAAGAATTACACTCCCATAATAACAAGAGATTGCAGAGGATCAAACCACAGGACTGTATCAGCTCCAGCAGCATCTTCAAGAAAATGCTGAGGGAATATCCTAAAAATAAAGCAAGCATACACAATGTTTCGCCATGATACTGTCAGCCTCTGAATATTTCCAGCTCAGTGACATATTGGAGCAGATGTGGTTTCAGCATGTCTAGAAATTCTCAACAAATTGCCCTGAACTCATCAAATCTCCTTTGAACTTAGGTCAGCTTGGACTATTACTTCTGTATTAAAAACCTTTTTTTAATTTCCCCCCAAATCTGGCTCTTCCAAACATCATTTGTTGTGCTGTTGTTTTACTGTTGGAAGACATATTTAAATCACATCCACTACTACTTTCTCTGCTGAACTCATGGGTTTATGGACCTCTACCACAGTAGCTTGAGTAAACTCTTTCCCAGGCTAAAAAAATCTTAGTTCACTTACTTTGTTGTCACGCAGAAGGCATTCTCTATCTCCAGCCATCCTTATTGCTCTTCTCTGGACTCTTTCCAGTTCTGATGCACCCTTTTTCAGATGACAGGATGAGAGTGGCATGCAGCATTCAAGGTGTGGGCAAACAAGCATGTAATGCTGTTCTGTTTTATTCCAGACTTCCTTACTTTTTTTCCCTGCACTGCAATTCCATCTCCCTAAGATGGCAGCTATTGTTCCTCCTGAAGACAGGGAACTGAGGATTTAGTTTTCTTCCTATTTAGGCCTGGAATTTCAGCCTGTACAAACTTGGTTTAGCTCATTGAGGTAGTAAATTTGTTTATCTACCTTTATGTTAGGTTCTCATTAAGTTCTCACATTACCGCAGTGGCAGAGGAGTTTACTGTATTTTCAGGTACATACTGTACCACCATATATTGTTCCTCAAGAGTCAGTACTGGGACCGGTGCTGTTCAGCATCCTGGTCAGGGAGGGATGGAGGGAGGAATTAAATGCACCCTCAGCAAGTTTGCTGATGACACCAAATTGAGTGGTGTGGTCAACACCTTGGAGAGAAGGGATGCCATCCAGAGGGACCTTGACAGGCTTGAGGGTTGTGTCCATGCCAACATTATGAAATTCAACAAGGCCAAGTGCACCTGGGGCAGAGCAATACGAAGCACAAATACATGATGGGTGGAAAATGGATTGAGAACAGCCCTGAGGAAAAGAACTTGGGGGTGTTGGTTGATGAGAACCTCAATATGAGCCAGCAATGTATATTTTCAGCCCAGAAAAGAAACCATATCCTGGGCTGCATCAAAAGAAGTGTGGTCAGCAGGTTGAGGGAGGTGATTGTCCCCTTTTACACCTCTCTTGTGAGATCCCACCTGGAGTAATGTGTCCCATTGTGGAGCCTTCAACACAAAAAGGACGTGGATCTGCTGGAGGGAGTTCAGACGAGGGCCACAGATATGATATGGAGCACCTCCCCCAGGAAGACAGAGTGAGTTGGGGTTGTTCAGGCTTGATGAAGAGAAGGATCCAGAGAGACCTTACAGTGGCCTTCCAGTGTTGGAAGGAGCCTACAGGGAAAGCTGGGAAGGGACTTTTTACTAGGGCATGTAATGATAGGATGATAGGATGAGGAGTAATGGTTTTAAACTAGAAGAGGGTAGATTTAGGTTAGAGATTAGGAAGAAATTTTTTAGTGTGAGGGTGGTGAGACACTGGAAGTTGTCCAGGGAGATTGTGGATGCCCCTTCTATGGACGTGTTCCAGGCCAGGTTGGATGAGCAACCTGGTCTAGTGGGAGGTGTCCCTGTCATTAGGAGGGGGGTTGAAACTAGGTGATATTGAAGTCACTTCCAACTCAAACCATTCTATGATTCTAAGACATGGTGGTGATCTGTCTTCTAGCAAGGCCCTGTCATACCCAGTGTCAATATTCTCGTGAAGGGTCATTTTTATCATTTGTATTAGGCTCCTTGAAATTCTCTGGAAGCATGCATTCTGCTCATTTGGTTCCTGGCAGTCAAAATAACTGTCTTCCATTTCTTATGTGGTATCAATCCTCTGACCTGTCTCCTTTTTGAATACAGTACACAGAACAGAAGAATTGTCTCAAACCGTGAGCTCTTCCTTTCCCACCAGACTTTTTTAATTCTCTTCTTTTTAAAACTCATTCACAGAAGTCTAGTTTTTTTTAATGTCTATACAAAGCTTGTGTGTGTTTATGACTCACGTGCAATAGAAAGATCCCCCAGTCTTTGCATCCTGAGTCCCTGCCCGTCCACCAGCTTTTCTGCTAGACATTAAAATTCTGCCTTTTGGCTTCTCTCTCCAGCCCTGCACAGAGCACTGTAAGCATTTCTGAGAGCACTGCCAAAGAAGCTTTGTTGGTTTTAAGGTGTCTAAGCCTCCAAAATCTCTGTCCTTCCCTTCCTTTTGCCCTTGCTGCCTGTGTGGACGAGGACTCCAAAATACTGCCTGGTGCATTTTATGAGGCAGCCCAGACTCCAAGAGGGATCTACCACCTTTGCAGCATTCCTCAGCCTGCTCCCAGCTGCTGGTCACACCTGTCTCACAGAGGCAGAGTGGGACCTCAGCACTGCAGTAACTCTTCATGTGCTCTTGCTCCCAAGCCCAGACCTTTAGTTTTGCCTAACGGTCCAAAACACTAGAAGCACTGTGATGGCAACAGACAAAAAAATCTGGTCTGAAAAAAAGGGAGAAGTTTATCAATCTTCTCCTTTTTTCCCTAACAAGCCTGGAGACCCCCCAATTCTCCTCACTGCCCACAGTGTCCCCTGCATGGCTAGCAAAGCATTAAGTCCCTTTTCAGAACAGACACAGACCTTTGAGCCACATCAGATGCGGAACACTGGGCCCTGTGAGGGCTGGAGCATAGGCAGGCCCAAGATGTCTTGCTTCCTCTTAATTACTTGCAGTTATAAATCTGAGGGTATAAACTCTGCAAGGCTAAACAACATCTTCTCCCATGACTTATTAAAGTTGAATGGCACGCGGTCTTGTTTTCTTGCCATGCTCTTTCACAGAGCTCTGTCTCAGACTGGTTGGCGAAAACTCACTTTAAGATGAAAAGCTTTTGGAAAGAGAACAGCACATTCTGAGCACATAACAAGTACTCCAAGGCAAGAGAGGCTTTCTCTTATTTTTAAAGTTAAGCTCATTAGGGACTGGGCTCATGTTTTGTAAGTGATGTTGCAATGGCAACAAAGCTGGCTCTAGGTGGACCCGACTCACCTTCTCACATCTCCCTCCTGCAGACTCCTCTCCCTGCTCAGATACTCTGTTCCTTTTACCTTCAAACCCACAGACAAATCTGCAGGCTGTGAATCCCCCCTCTGCCCAGGAGAGTTGTGTCTGACTGACTTTTAGCCTCTCTAACAGAGTGTATGGTGGAGCAGAGAAAACATCCTCCAGAAGCTGATTGCAGCTGTGTTCTGTGTATCTGCATCTGTATTTGTCATAATCTTTGCTTCCACTGCTTTCCAACATTGCAGCATTTTGGTTCAAAAAAAGGAAAACCACTAACAAAAAAGTCTGTAATCATAATCTTCTATCTCTCTACTGGATTTCCTCCTTATCCTGCTTGAGGTTAACAATTCTATTCTCTAATTTTTTTCATATTGCATCACAGATCATAGCTTCAGTCTTTTCCCATTTCAGGTCAAGTACTCCCCATTCTCCAAACCACTTCATTTAATCCATAGTCTTTTCTCTTTCCAGCTTCTCAAACTTGCAATTTGCATCAAATTCTATAGAAGAATGAAGAGATAATGATATTTTTAAATGTCAAACAAGTTCACAAGGACATGTAAAACAGAATTAAGCCATCTTTGACATCCTTTGGAGAAACAGGTGCAAGTGACCATCATGCAAAATCTGCTGTCACTCCTTGTTTTCCTGCCACACCCCTTGTTTGGTGCTTCTCAGAGCTGCAGTTTTGAGAGCTTATGTGTTCCAGCGTATCTGCATAGATCTCAACATGCAGTGATACTCTGTGTTCAAGAAGAAAGGATAATCCCAAGAGGAATGAAAGCTGGAGGCTTTTCTCTGGCTGTAGTACTTTCTGTGAACTATTTTGCCTTGTTCTTCTGTTTCCACATGGAACACTGTAAGGTTCCACAAAGGTAACACTGATGATATGCATTATATTTGTACATACTCATTTACTACTTCTACATTTTCCACTGGACAGAGGACATGCTTTTTTCCCCTTTTAACTGGTAAAGAAAAAAAGAAATGACAGATTAATTTCTCTACTTTTTCATCTTTCTCTCAGATAGAGAACTACTCATGTCGTTTTCGTGATTAAACTCACAAAGTGACTGAGGACCCAATTACTTTCTAAACCTCAGTGTCTGAGACACAGCATTTCAAAACACTTCTTCATCTGCACCGTCACAACCTTTACAAGGCTGTGAAAAATTATGAACAATAAATACAGGGTATGTCTCCGAAACAATTCTGGCAGTGGGGTCAAAATTACATTGACTGTGACATCATGAGAAAAATATACTTAAGCATTGTGTTCCAGGCAGAAAAAAAGCAAGATGTCTTGGCTTGAACTGATGGCAAAAGTTGCCTTGCTGGAGTAATTCACCTTTGTCCATGCTGCTGCTAGGTAGATATATAAGGGTATAGAAATGTTCCCGTGAGAAATTTAAAAAATCCGATTGGCAATCACAAAGTGGTAGCATCATATTCTGTGCTGGATTAAAATATTTTACTTTAGCTAGATCAAAGTAAAAATTTCAATAACAACTGACAAATTATTTCCTTCAGCGGGGCAGAAAAGAATGAAAAGCAAAACAAAAAAAAAGGAAGAGAAAAAGCCACAGAGACAATTAAAAGTAGAAGAGAAACAGAAGGCAGCCAAAACAGGGCTCAGATTTTATCAGATGGGCACACAGAGAAGCTGGCTAGCATGCCAGTGCATGAGGAGCTGAAGAATGAAAACTTGATGCTGTGAACACTCTGCTTTGCTTTGAAGCAATCATTAGCATCCTACCTAAGAAGAGAAAAGGCACTGTGTAAAAGTGCCACAACATTTTACGAGCACTTGACACAAGGCATTAATAATTTTTCCTCACTAGAAGCAGCTTGCCAAGTATTGTTCTCTGTTCTGGGAGTGAATTCAATGAGCACTGCACCTACCTAATAGAGACTGAAAGCTGGCCCAGGGTTTCACTTTGAAGGCATTTTGCTGGAGCTTTCTTGTCATAATGCATTCATTTCTATAGGATTTGAAATCTTTAGCTTCTTAAAGAGCTACATGGGGACACAGATATGTAGGGGTCACTCCATGCAGTTCAGCACCCTGCCTCCCACAGCCTCTATTTACCATCACTCTGGGAATAGGTGGAAACCACCCAGACAACTGCATAAAGCTCTTGTGGGGGGAAATGCCTTCCTGGTTCCTGCAGAGATCAGCGTGTGCCCCGAAGCATGAGATTTGATTACCTTTCTCCAGAAAATAAAACTTCTAATGCTATTAGAAAGCCTTCAGGCTATTAAGCATTTTCTTGAAATATAGCTACCATGTCTAGCTTGATGACCCCCTATAGAACAGGCCATGTGCCTGGTATTTCCTTGTACTAATCACCAATCATTAATATCATCTCAGGAGCCCTGTTCACAACCAAATGTCTATTTGAAAGAAGCCAAGGGCCACCCAGTCTTATCTGCCACCAGAAAAGAAAAGGTCAGTCTTGGAATTGGAACTAATACGACAACTTGCTCACAAGAACAGTTGATTTCTCTGCTTCCTACAAGCAGCTGCAAATACACACAACACTAGAAACCCAAATCTTCTCTGTAGCATTGATATCCTTGGAGGAAGGATGCACCTGCCAGCTATGTAAAGTGGGTCAGCAGCCTGACCATTAGAATTTCACCCAGAGGCTTATTCTCAAGCTTACAGTGCACCTGGATTTTTTGCCTGGGGTCTTAGATAGTAAAAAGCTTTGTGAAGTAACTGTGGTTGGAGAAGCTCGGGTCTGAGCTATTCTGGGACAAAAAAAGAATGAAAGACAATGAAAGGCAAAAAAATGAAAGAGAGGAAAGGCAAAGCAAGAGAGCTTACTATTGGTTAAGCCTGTTATCTCTTGTAGTAAAACTGAGAGGCAAATTGTGTACCTATAGGCAAACAATGTCATGCCATTTACTTGATCTGCACCATAACCACAGATCACTCCAGATAGTCTAGAGCTAGCTGAATTTTCTTCTAGCTTCTTCTCCTGTAGTTGATTCAGCTGTGAAGACATTTTACCTTCCCCAGAAGTGGCAATATTTTTCTTTACATTCACTGATATGCAGGGATTTGCTGGATTCAAGGGGCCCTGCACCTCACCTGATGAGATCTGACCCAGGTAGCATCACTGAATGCCCTAAATGAAACCAGGATTTCATTCCCTGTCCCTGCAAAAACTTCAGGGTTCTCTGCAGTAAAATCTGTGACTCTCAGAGAGCTTTGCTATAAGTGTTTTTCCACCATATGCTAGAAGGTTTTACAGGCAGCATGGTCATCTGGATGATACCAAATGGTGCTGGGCCAACTCTCAGAGTGACCCTGCAGGCAAACTTCATACAGATCTTTAACAGAACAAACAGCGTGCAGAAGGGTGCAGCATTCTCCTCCTAAGGATAAGGGGACAGACATACAAAGCTGTGTGGATACTTAATGTTACCAAAAAATCTGAAAATAAAAATCATGGCCTCTGTATTAAGTAATTGTATAGATGATGCAGAAGAGCTGAAAGAAGGCAAGCAGTTACCTCTGCCATACCATATAGCAATGTGCTCCTGTCTGATTAGAGATACAGCTGAGCAGAAAATGGATTGAAAGCCTTACAGCTACCAGAAAGAATAAACATGGTTTATTTTTCAAGTTTTGCTTGCAAGTGTCAACATATAAATGTATTTAAGCATAAAACAAGTTAATGTATTTAAAGTACTAAGTATATCGCTGAATATATAGCTCAACATAAATATTTCATAATTTCAGAAAAAGTATAAATAATTGAGACAAAAATGACCTGCCTTGCATAGGTGATATGCTGGTCTCAGAATGAGAGGAAAACCTCCATATCCTCCATCTCAGAAAATGACTGCAATTAGAATTAGGGGAGGTTTGTTATTCTGCTGAGTATCTGTGTCTGCTTGGTCCTTTAAGTTATCAAATCTTAATTTTATTTGAATTTTATGTTGAAATAAAGGAAAGAACTCAAAATTAAATCATGATAGAATAGCAAGTTTGGCCCAATTTTAAGATGACATCACTGGTATTTACAAGATTTCTGACCGAAAACACTTTTCACCCATGCCTTAGATAATGAAGGAGATAAACTGAGCTACAAAATTTAGATCTGTACTTTTAACTTACTTTTGTCTTCGAAGCTTGGGAGAACTTGGAGGAAGGCTTTTTGTTTTGACATAACCAATTTAAATGGCTGCAGATATTTGTGAATCATTGAATGCATCTGCACTACGAAATTTTCTCTTCAACATGACACCAGACAGATTTTAACCTGCCTCCAGTTTTTGGAGCCTTTGTCTTGGAGACACTGTTCTGAGCTATTTACATCCTGAACCAATGGACCCCCTGTTCAGGATAGAACTATGTCTTTCAGAAAATAGGGATCTATCAACATGCACTGGGACTTTGTATGAACCTAAGAGATGCACTTTTTCATCCTGACAATTTTTTTTCCTGACAAAATCTTATTTATGCACTTTCAATA